>NC_092336.1:377607500-377807500 GCF_046630445.1 Rutidosis leptorrhynchoides
CGATGAACCTGAAGCACTTACCTGCGAACCGGTCCGAAACACCATTTTCTCTCTCATTTCCAGAGTATCTCGTCACGATTATATACTACATCAAATTCTAGATTTTATTCATCCGCTCGTCCGAACCGACAATAACCCCGGTGTAATAGAAGAAGTCAACGAGCTTCGCGCTCGAGTAGTGGCTTTAGAGAATATGGTGCAAGGGTTACAAACACCAACAAATAACGAAGTATTAATTCATAATTTCAATTTTATTGAATAAATACTCCGTAAAAGTTATGTAATTTCTAAAGTCTTTAGGGATTATTCAGTTCTAGTTTCAATCGTAAATCAAATGATTTTAATTTAATATTAACTCATTAAATCTATGTTACATCTGAAGAAAATATGCACATATATATAAAGACTGTAATAAAATTCTGTTGTACAAAATATTAATTGTGAAATTTTTTTTAACGGGTAGGTAATACCTGAGAGATATATAAATTCACAATTAATATGTTACATTTTTCGAATCTGATTAAGCAAATCATCAACTATACTCCCAAAATCTCACAAAAATATACATTCTTGTATAGAAATCAAAACAACCATTCTCACCTAAATTTGATTACGCATTCTGATTTTGACAAATCAAAATCCAAGTCATGATTTAACAGAAGACATCACTCTTAGATTCCTACATCTTTCAAAGCTATACTTTGACTTCAAAACTGTGTTAGAACATCATATGTATATTAACGATTACAAACTGTGTTTAAACTCTCCGAAGTTTTCGAAGACACTTCAAACAATGAACAATCGAGATGATGATCCAACCACATATTACCCACATTTATGTACCTAAAAAGCTCTCGAAGCCAAAGTCATAGTTCGACGCGTATCCGTGTCAGACCCTTTGGCATTTATTAGCTAAAATGACTTCACAATTCCTTTTCAAAGTAGACAGTTTTGTCACAGCTCCAGCAAGTCAACTTCGACTTTTCAGTCGGACTAGTCTTATTATAACCTCAATAGATACGTTGCCCTTTCATCATCGTTACTGGGGACCTTTCATATCTCGCCACCTTAGCAATAAACTTACCAACAACTTCAATTATCTTTGACTTTTCGAAAAATCATTATATTTATTGAAATCACATCATTTACTCATTCGCATCTTGTAACGAGAATTGTCATACGAATCATCAGAAAACAGTAACCAGTATTTTGAAATCTTGCAGCATGTCTACGCCAACAGTTATATGTGTAAGTAAAACGTCTATCTCTTGGACTTACATACTTTGAATGTGAAGTTCTGAAAAATATTTTGAACTGCAAACTAGTTCTTGAAATGCTGACGAAGCATCAAAAACTGTAAACGATCTTAACAGTAAAAAGTTTGATGACAAAGAATAGTAAGGTGGTAAAGCTGAGAAAAAGAGAAGGTTTGGAACTGGAAAACGGATTGAACAGACTATGAAGGAGGCTGTGGACAAATCACAAAGAATAAATCTGCGTTCAAAGAATCCAAATGATTCAGTGCCTGCTAAAGTCATTAACGAATACCTTACTCTTTATTCTAAACCTTTACAGACAAATCTTCATCATCATCCATCAATATTAGAAATTCTAAGATATTATCATATCTTTCATTATAAATATCTGCGATATTTCTGAAGATATTTTCACAACTAATCTTATCTGAAGTCATTTATCTCTTTGCGCTATCAGTGTTACATCATATAAGAAACTATTAGTTTCTAAATTCTATAAACTTTCGAGTTTAAATTATGAATGTTTTGAAGTAGTGTTGGGAACTGAAGCATGAGTTAGTATAATATAATGACACTTGATCAACGTGATTATATTACAGTAAGTCATGCTGAGATTCTAATGGGACATGACGATTCACAGACCATGCCGTCATCATGTTCCATGTTACATGACTCTTGTATTCTATTTAATCTATAAAAATATCAAGAATATATTTTCTTGATGATTCGGTCTTTTCAGGGTATTCTGGTAAATTAACAAATCAAGATCGTGCCATTACCATTTCCTTCTTAGAATATTAACTATGTTCATTCTGAAATTCATATCTGCGAATACTGGACCATTACAAACGTTGCTTAATCGCAAGAAGAAGAAACGAAAGGACAAAACTCCAAAATAGAAATTGGAGTATAAATCATAGCAAATAGAAGGGAGCATTAACTGTGGATGTCAATGATTATAGAAGACAAAAGCAGAGGCTTTGAAATATAAGCGAAGATATAAAACCCAACAACCACCCAAAAATTATAAACCGTATATATCGATGCATATAGCAATATAAAGACACGGAAGAACTAAAAACACTATAAAACCGAGAGTATAGTAGAAGTAAATAGATTCTTCCGGAGGCCGATGAAAAAGAAGAACGACAGATATGAAAGTGAGGAGTATATCGAGAATCAGTACTGGATGAAGCATATTGACAAATATTTTAAAATATGAGTTGAGGGAGAAAGAATAGAAGGTGTGAGTTGTAATGAAACGAAGGAGGTGGATTTATAGTGAAATACCCGACAGAGAAATCAAGATGGATTATCGTATTAATTCGAAGAGAATCATAATCTCCTTAATCACCGAAGCATCAAATCCAATATAGATTACAAAGATTTTCTTTAAATTCGGAGATCAATTGTGATGACGTCAAAAGATATGACGAATCACTATAATCTTATTTCCTTCATTTACGATAACTTCCCTCATACGCTTTGAGTAATCAAATTATTTTATCCATACTTCTTAGACATGATAAAACTTCATAATCGTCATAATAACATTCTCATTGTTAGCCATAACGACCTCTATCAAATTTCGGGGACGAAATTTCTTTAACGGGTAGGTACTGTGACGACCCGGAAATTTCCGACTAAATTTAAACTTTATCTTTATATTATTCTGACACGATAAGCAATGTTTGTTAAGTTAAATCTCAAGGATTTTAAACTATGTTTATACATTCATTTAATCCTCGACCAAATTCCAATGATTCACGAACCATTAAATGAACATATATGAATATGTATGTATATGTGTATATGTTATAAATTGAAAATGTCAACAAAGTATTTAAACGTATAATGCTTTATATGAACGTATTTGTTTCAATATGATTATCGACGAAATTAAAAAAAAAATTATTAAATGATTGAATTATCAGAAACATTGAATTATGATTAAAAGTCTCTGTTGAGAGGTCTACTATGATTTGAGAAAATCTATTCTTCTTAACGATATTCGGAATAATTTGTAAAGCTATTTATAAATAAAAATAAAAAGCGTCATTTACGAAAGTTAGACAAAAGCTAGTGGAGAATTGGTTTCCATAATATTCTATTAATCTATTTTCAAACGTACAAAAATGTTTTCAGTTTAAAAAGAACTTTATTATTAAAACGTATATTACTTTTATAAATATCTAGAATTACTTTTGACAACTCATTACTTAACCAGTATAATAAATATAACGATATTTATATTTTATTTCATTAAATATATATAACGATTTAAATTAATATTATATATATTTATACGCGTATTATACATACATAGTTTTTATACTTTTACTATACTTTAACTTTACCTTTACTTTACTTTTACTTTACTTTAACTTTAATAATTTACTTTAATAATTCATACTTTAATAATTCACTTTAATAATTCATACTTTAATAATTCACTTTAATAACTTTAATAATTCATACTTTAATAATTCATAGTTTAATAATTCATACTTTAATAATTCATACTTTAATAATTCACTTTAATAATTCATACTTTAATAATTCACTTTAATAATTCAAAAATCTATTATAAATAGAATTCAATAGGTTTTATTATTTCATAGAAACTTGAAAATATATTTTTCTAAACTCTCTCAATCGATTTATATATATATATATATATATATATATATATATATATATATATATATATATATATATATATATATATATATATATATATATATATATATATATATATATATATTTGCTCTGTATTATTTCAAGATATTATTAGTATACATAAAATATTACGACAGAGTGATGTCCGAGTGATTTCAAAATAGTTTTTTTAATGAGTCGAAGCTAAGGAAATTATAGGTTATAACTATGGAGGTGATGGGTATTGTTCATGGGTATGCTCGTGAGGTCAATCTAGTGTTTATCATCTCCGTTGCGTCTACGTACTTTCCTGCAATATTGAATCTCAATATTGATACGTGAGCACTCATAACTTAACTTTTATATATCAATAGTGTATCCCTGACTAGTGCTCGAGTATATAGGATTATGCATGCTTGTACATTCGATATTGTCCTTAGATAGGTTTGTTGAATCCTGAATTAGATACATATGCTACTGAGATAGGGTATATGATATGCATGTGATTGAAAAGCTAGCGAAAAATTAAGAACTTTTCATTTAGATATCGAATGGTTTCGATAAACGGATTTGAAGTTATAGTCAACTGAATTTTAGTATTATTGTTAAAATGATTATTATTACTATCGTCGCTATTATTTTAATAGAAATATCATTGTTATTATAAAATATCATTATTACTATTATGTTAGTATTATCATTTTATCATAATAACATTTTTAGTAAATATAAATATTGTTATTTTTTTATAGAATAATAATAATTATTATTACAAAATAATACAACTTTTACTTATTATTATTATGATCAATATTATTTTATCAAATAAATAGGGGATACAAAGATATTTTTCACCACGCGTAATATAATTACATTAATAATACTTACCACTATAGTTTTACGATATTGAGTGAACTTTATAAATTTTACTACTTAAGATATATAAAAGTATATTTTATCATATATAAACGTTAATATAAATTTTTATTAATAAATGACTTTTATTATTATAAAATCTAATAAATATATTTAAATATATAAAACGACTATAGTTATGTTATATAATAAACACGTATAAATTTTAGAAGTCATTTTGGGTCAAGTTGACTTTTGTTGACTTTTGCATATTAGTCTCGAGCATTAGGATTGTGGTACACTATGACTTGACCAAAAATTGTTAGACAAATATTGACCAACATATAAATATATATAATTAATATAGGTTCGTGAATCCGAGGCCAACCTTGCACTTGTTAAATGACGTTATATGTATTTTTACTACGAAATACAGTATGGTGAGTTTCATTACTCCCCTTTTATATATATTTTTGGGCTGAGAATACATGCGCTGTTTTATAAATGTTTTACGAAATAGGCACAAGTACTAAAACTAATTCTATTTGGGTTTAAACCCGAAATATACCCTTAGCTTGGTAACATTAAACTACTTGTCTATGTAAAGTAGGCGCGAATCCTAAAGATAGATCTATTGGGCCTGACAAACCCCATCCTGACTATGGGATGCTTTAGTACTTCGAGGTTATTTTAAACACACCTGATCTGGTGTACTTCAGAGGGTAAAACATGAACGTTAAGGCTTGTTATCGGGTGCCTACAATTTATAGAATACTTTTATACACTTGCGAGTGTACATATATTTATAAACGGAAATCTTGTGGTCTATTAATATATTGAAATGATTATTATGATAAACCTATGAACTCACCAACCTTTTGGTTGACACTTTAAAGCATGTTTATTCTCAGGTATTAAAGAAATCTTCCGCTGTGCATTAGCTCATTTTAAGGATATTACTTGGAGTCATTCATGGCATATTTTGAAAGACGTTGCATTCGAGTCATTGAGTTCATCAAGATTATTATTATGTCAATTATAGTTGGATGTATTATGAAATGGTGTGCATTCCGTCAACTTTCGTTGTAAAGAAAGTTTGTCTTTTAAAAATGAATGCAATGTTTGTAAAATGTATCATATAAGGGTCAAAATACCTCGCGATGTAATCAACTATTGTGAATCGTTTATAATGTATATGAACGGGTCCTTTCATGATGACCACTTGGTGATGCCTTCGCTTGATGATGATAAGTGATGAAGAAGAAGAAATAGATAGTTACTTTGATTATAAAAGTTATTCCGTGACTTGAAACAGAAACGAATGGGCGGAACAATGGTTAAGGGTGTGAGTGGTTAAGCGAGAGGTCTGGGGTTCGATCCCAGGCTGTGGCAGTTTAATTTTTGGAACTTTTCTTCTGAGGTAGATATTTTGTTGTTATTATTATTATTATTATTATTATTATTATTATTATTATTATTATTATTATTATTATTATTATTATTATCATCATCATCATCATCATCATCATCATCATTAAGGTTACTAAAAATCATTATTTTCAATATTAACACATGACTATTATTATTATTATTATTATTATTATTATTATTATTATTATTATTATTATTAAATGATAGTATTAGTATTATTATTAAAATTAGTATCATTATAATTAGTATTATCATTATTATTATTATATTTTTTTTACTAGAATCATTATTATTATTATTAATAGTATTTTTTTATATATAACAAATTACTGATTTTTGATATAATACCAATTATAAATATATATATATTTTAATATAACTATATGGATGAATATTGATTATTTTACAAAATAACCATATATAAAATGTAATTGAAGATACATAACATAAATAAAGGATATATAATTATATAACTATAACACTAAATATACATAAAATTATATAAAAGGAATTATGTGATTATATGTTTTAATATATATATGAATAATATAGGTTTGTGAATTCGAGACCAACCCTGCATTGTTCAATATCGTCATATGTATTTTTTAATACAAAATACACTATGTGAGTTCATTTGATTCCCTTTTACTCTTTATATTTTTGGGCCTGAGAATACATGCGCTGCTTTTACAACTGCTTTATTTAAATGCTTTTGAAATATATTTTGAACTGCAAATGCATGAAATGCTTTTATAAATGTTTGACTAGATAGACACAAGTAAAACATTCCTCGAATGAAATATTATGCAGACAGAAGTTCTGCGGATTATTATTGAATTATGTGGACATGATAATTGCCACCATTGAATTATGTGGACATGATAATTGCCACCATTGAATTATGTGGACATGATAATTGCCACCATTGAATTATGTAGACATGATAATTGCCACCAATTGAAGTGAATGTTATGTATCGAGAGAATGATTTTTATACACAGGTTATCTGTATTAGTTTTTGTACACGAGATATGTGTATGGTTACTAAGATTTATGAAAAAGGATTTCGTACACGAGAAAGGTGTACTGTGTTTAAAAGATATCGCATGTGCATTACAGGTGGATATAGGATTCGGGCCCATTTGTACCATGCAGGATTTAAATCTTGTGGTCTATTAAAATGATGAATTTTATTGTTTTATGATAAACTTATGAACTCACCAACCTTTTTGGTTGACACTTTAAAGCATGTTTATTCTCAGGTATGAAAGAAATCTTCCGCTGTGCATTTGCTCATTTTAGAGATATTACTTGGAGTCATTCGTGACATATTTCAAAAGACGTTGCATTCGAGTCATTGAGTTCATCAAGATTATTATTAAGGCAATTATAGTTGGATATATTATGAAATGATATGCATGCCGTCAACTTTCAATGTAAAGCAAGTTTGTCTTTTAAAAACGAATGCAATGTTTGTAAAATGTATCATATAGAGGTCAAGTACCTCGCGATGTAATCAACTATTACGAATCGTCTATAATCAATATGGACTTCGTCCGGATGGATTAGGTCGGGGCATTTCAGTTGGTATCAGAGCGGTGGTCGTAGCGAATCAGGTCTGCATTAGTGTGTATAACTGATAAGTCATTAGGATGCATTAGTGAGTCTGGACTTCGACCGTGTCTTCATGTCAAAAGTGTTGCTTATCGTTTTTGTCGAAAATCATCTGCTTATCATCCTTAGGAAATTACCTGCTCATTATTCTTAATCTATACACGTTTTACTGCATGGATTGCATGAATAGTGTATAGACAAAATCCATATCTTAGCGTATCTGTCACTGTAGACTTTATCTGACACGTTTCCTTAAGTTTCTCCGTAATTCACGGGATCTTTGGAAGTATGTATATATAGTTCCGGAAGCGATTTCGAGAAAAAAAAAATAGTTAGAATATCATTCGATATTCGGGAAAAAAATCTTTTCATATCAAAACCCTTTAACTGGTCGTGAGAGATGGATCCTACACCTAGCTTGGATTCCATTAGTTCCGGAAGCGATTTCGAGATGTATATTGAAGCAGACTCCGAAGTCAATGAACCAGAAGTGCCTCAATCATTTAGTTATTTTTATTTTTGGAGGAGATGGGGGTGGGTCCGAGACTTACTCACTCGATGGAGAAATGAAGAAGGCGAGCCCTACTGCGAACCAAACTTACCTCCTAACATCAGAGAAAATGATGTACTCACCGGTGAACCTATGCGCAACACTGTATTCACCCTTCTTGCTAAAGTTTTCCACCTCGAAGGTTGTGTTACTACAATCTCAGAAAATATTCAACCTCTACTTCCGAATACTAATCGAAGGGGAATATTAGAAGAAGTTAGGGAACTTCAAATTGATAATCAAAATCTATCGAATCAGATGAGTGGATGGATAGAAATGATAGAGGGTAGGATAGAAACCCTGACAAGAATGGTGCGTGATTTACAAGCTATACTTACTACACCAACATCAGCACCAACCTCAGCACCAACAACACTTATAGCACTGACAGCAACAGTACCACCATCAGCAGCACCAGCAGCATAACCAGTACCAACAATCACAACATCATCACACGTCTCAACCTCGCAATCTATACCTCAAGCATAATCATCGTTATACGAATCGTTCTACATAAACTATCTTCGTCCTTCATGGCGATTATGTAATCTCTAATGTTTTAGAGATTATGTACTCTAGTTCTAGCCGTAAATCTGATGAGTTTAATATCACATTGACTCATTAAATCCATGATTACATCTGAAGAAAATATATATGTATATATGTTTTCATAGAGATTGTAATTAAAATTTTTACTGTACAAAACTGTTAATGGTGAAAATATTTTAACGGGTAGGTAATACCCGAGGAATATTTAAATTTCACATTAATAAGTTACACTGTACATTCTTTGAATCTGATTCAACAGTCATTTATTATCCTACTTACATCCACCGATATACGTATCCGTTCACCACAGAATAACCATTTTCATTCAATTTCATATTTGGATTTTGACCTATCAGAATCCAACAAGTGGCATAATGAAGAAAACATTTGACAAAATAAAATTTATTAGAAACAGACAAATTTAACCATGAGAAATTTTGTTAAGAATCAACGCTAACAAAATCCTAGCTAACTGTTCCTAGCTAACTGATTACGTTTTATTTATAGCAATTTAATTATCGCAATTTTATTTATCGTCATTTAATTTCTGTTATTTACTTTACGCATTTTATTTATCGTCATTTAATTTCTGCATTTATTTTACGCACTTTAAATATCGGGACATGTATACAAGGTTTTGACATATCATATCGACGCATATATATATATATATATATATATATATATATATATATATATATATATATATATATATATATATATATATATATATATATATATATATATTATTTGTAATAACCATAGACACTCTGTATGCAGTAATGATCGAGTTCTCTATACAGGGTTGAGGTTGATTCTACAATAATATATATACTTTGAGTTGTGATCGAGTCTGAGACATGTACACGGGTCACGATACGTATTAATTCGAATATTTTATATATATATATATATATATATATATATATATATATATATATATATATATATATATATATATATATATATATATAATTATATATGAATTATTGAATTGCTAATGGTGGACTATCAACTGAGGACTATCAACATTGGACAATTAAAATGAATTAAAATATTGATTATAACATATGAAACTAAACAATTCTTCAAGTTTGCCACTTAATTTCATCCTAAACCTCATTTGTATCTTCACGATTACATTCTGTGTTCAAACCTTTCATGATTTTGAAAACACCTCAATCGAGAGGAGGAACCAACTGTACTTCATCTACGGAAGAAAAGATTGATGCATATAGTTATGCACCTGAAAAATTCTCAGAACTTGAGTAAACGTTTAACACGTATCTGTACTAGCTCCTTTGGCATTGTTATTACCAAAAATAACATTGCAATTCTTTTTCAAATTAGTAAATTTTGTCACAGCTTCAGCAAATCAATATCGACCTTTCATTCGAATAGACCTTATTATAACTTTGATATATATGCGTGCTCTTTTATTGTTATCGGGGAACCTTTTATATTCCACCATATTACCATCAGCGTTTAATCATCTAAAAAACAATTCTCTTGAAACCACCTCGGATTGATAACCGATTATTCAGATATGATAACATTAAATGCAGAGGAAACAGCAAAATTGTAGATGGTCTAAACAGCCAAAAGTTTGATAATAAAGAATGGAATGTTGGGAACGCTCGATAGAAAATTTGGTACTGAAAAACAGATTGAGCAAACCATGAAGGAGACTAAGGCCAAATACAAGTAACATATCATATGTTCAAAGAATCCAAGTAATTCTGGATCCGATGAAACCTTCAACGAATATCTTGCTCCATACTCATGTTAAAATCTTGCGAAAAATCTTTCTCCATCAACCATCGAACTTAGAAATTCCAATATATCATCATAAATATCTTCAATATTTCTGAGGATATTTTCATAAATATTCTTGTCCAAAATTATTTATCTCTTCCTGCTATCTATATTACATCATAAAGGAAACTACTTAGTTTCTAAATTTCTTTAAAATTTAAGTTTGAATTATGAATGATTTTGAAGTAGTGTTGGAAATTGATGCATGGGTTAGTATAATATAATGACACTTGATCAACGTGATTATATTACAGTAAGTCATGCTGAGTTTCTAATGGAACGTGATGATTCACAGATCATAACGTCATCATGTGCCATGTTACATAACTCTTTCATTCTGCTTAACTTCTGGATATATCAAGAAAATATATTCTTGATAGTTCTATTCTTAGGAATTCTGGTAATCTAACCAATCAAGATCGTGCTATTACAAACTCTCTCTTAGAATGTTAGTCATGTTCATTCGAAACTTTTTACCTACAAATTCTGAACGATTATTCGCTTGACTTAAAGTCGGGAAGAAGAAACAAAAGAGATGGAACTCCAAAATATAAAGGAAATGAAGAGGGTAAATTTATAAGTAAAATATCAGACAGAGCAATCGAGACAGATCACTGTATTTAATTATAAAGATCTTAATTTCCTTAATTTCCGAAGAACCGAATCTTATTACAAAGATTTTCTCTAATTTCCTTGAATTCCGGAAATCAACCGTATACGTCAACGGTTAAGAAGTATCTCATTTATTCATTTCACTCTTTTGTGATAGCTTCACTTATACTTTTTGCATAGTTGAATTGTTTTATTCATATTACTCAATGATGATAAAAATTCTATTTATCAACTCATATTCGTCATGAAAACATTTTTATTGTTAGCCATGACCACCTCACTCAAATTTCGGGACGAAATTTCTTTAACGGGTAGGTACTGTGATGACCCAGAAATTTCTGACCAAATTTAAACTTAATCTTTATATGATTTCAACACGATAAGCAAAGTCTGTAATATTGAGTCTTAAAATTTTGGACAGTTACATGAATGCATTTGTCCTTTAACTATTTTCGACGATTCACGAACAACTATTTGTAAATAGGTATGTATATATTTAAATAAATATACATATATATATGATTTGAAATATAATCTACGATGTAATTGTTAGAAAATAATTATGTAAAAATAATAATTATTATTTAAAACATACCTATATATACATAAAAGTATATTAAAAATAAATATTAAATGATTGTAATACTCGTATGATGTTCCGATTGATATTAGAGAAGTTTAATTCGAACTTATATGATTTTAAAATAAACGATGATCCGAAAGTGGGTTTTATAAATTTTAGGCTTATTAATAATATATTTAGAAGTTGTTTGTCAACTTTTAAAACTTTTTATATTTTACTTGGGGGATGGGAGTGAATAATTAATGTAATTTTTATTTATTAAATTAATGATTGAATTTTATACCATAATGACCGAAATAAATAAAGATAATTACTATGAAAATTTAGGATTTTTCTGAAGACTTTTATCTGCCCCTGATTTCAAATAGTGGACGATACACCGTCCGCGAAAAAGTGTCGGTGGCATATATCAATTAAGATTCACGAGTATTCCAAATTATTATTATTATTATATTACTTTTTATAATCAATTATTAAGTTAAATTAAGTTATTTTCTTATATCAGATATATGTGTGCATATGTTGACAATCCTCACCCTCTTTTACTGTGTCTAGTTCCATCATAAACAACTTGCTGTTACCGATCTTTTTCCTTCTATCTCTTTCTTTCTATTTATCTTCTTACCTAGATAAATACACTAACATATACACATATAGATGGGGAAATACCACATTAGTTCTTCTTTCCTCCTTCCATCTTTTCTGTCGAATACCACTTTCTCTATTTAGAACACACACCACTATCAAATACCAGCTCACCACCATGTAAACTATCTATATGTTTCTCCTACGCATTATGATCCTGTCTCACACACATCACAACCACCTTCACTAAACCCACTTCGGTTTTTCTGTTTTGCAGGTGCAAACAAATACAAACACCATGCCTTGACTCCCTAAATCATCACACAATCACCTCTCTCTTACCTCTCTCATTAAATCTGCTGCTATTTAAGTGTTGCCTGTTCTACTCAACTTCGAACCCCACTTAGAGCAACACCTTATTCGATCTTGTTTGTTTGTATGTGTCTGTGCAACAAAAACCCAAACCCCTTACCTGCTCGTGTTTCTTATTTGGTTTGAACAACCCACCTTCAAAGTTGATATTCAATTTCCTTTTATTTTATAACCGAGGACCACAACAAAACCACATAAAATCATCATCATTATTATTCGTTGCTGCTGCTACACTTCCTGTACTCTGTCAAACAAACTAAAGCCAACCGAAACACAATTTTTTTTTATTTAACAAACATGTGGGTCACAGATTAAACAAACATAGTTTATTGTATGTGGGTCATATAAATGTTTGGTTTTATGGTTGTTTGTGGAATGGCAGCTGTCAAAGTTTATGTGTGAGTCATAAAGGGAAACGAATTTTAAACTATGAGGTGTACTGTATTTAAAAGATATCGCATGTGCATTACAGGTGGGAATAGGATTCGGGCCCATTTGTACCATGCAGGATTTAAATCTTGTGGTCTATCAAAATGATGAATTTTATTGTTTTATGATAAACTTATGAACTCACCAACCTTTTTGGTTGACACTTTAAAGCATGTTTATTCTCAGGTATGAAAGAAATCTTCCGCTGTGCATTTGCTCATTTTAGAGATATTACTTGGAGTCATTCGTGACATATTTCAAAAGACGTTGCATTCGAATCATTGAGTTCATCAAGATTATTATTAAGGCAATTATAGTTGGATATATTATGAAATGATATGCATGCCGTCAACTTTCGATGTAAAGAAAGTTTGTCTTTTAAAAACGAATGCAATGTTTGTAAAATGTATCATATAGAGGTCAAGTACCTCGCGATGTAATCAACTATTACGAATCGTCTATAATCAATATGGACTTCGTCCGGATGGATTAGGACAGGGCATTTCATTTTTCGGTTTGAGTGATCAAGTTCACGGTAAGGACTTTGGTCATTCAGGTACTAGGAGTTATCGCATGTTATTTTGTGTGAATGTTGCTTCAGTCCGGGTAAAGTACTTTGCGTGACCATGTGAAAATGGTAAGATACATAATTGTAATAGTGACTGATCACCATTATTACAACCGTGTATCTTGACACCAAGCATGACATGAAGAGTACCGAAAGGAGGAAACGTGGCATGGTTGGGGTAGATTCGGGATGAATTAGGAATCTTTTATTGGTTCCTAGGATATAGTGGTCTTGGATGATGTGCTTGTTGTCACATCGGGTTCTTTGTGAGTCGCGAAGTGTTACGGTGGTTTCGGTTAGCTAAGGTGAGTGTGAATACTCACGAGTTTGGTGCGTGCTTAGTCACCCTATGTAGTGGGTGCACTGTTGAGATTGTCATTGGTTGTAGTTACCCATCGTAACTTGGATGATCAATTAATGTATGTGTGTGTGTGCGTCGAGGACTTGAATTCCGTAATGGGATGCAACAAGTCTAATGATTGTGGAATTGGGTTACACTCGGTAGAGTGTGTGGTTAGAGAATCGTGTAAGGATTCTAGTTTTGAGTCACCTTGGAATTAGCAAATTGAGGAGTCCTCGGGTCGTTAAATTCATGGGAGTGGGACCCGTATGATGATGTTTGTGTTAGTGTGTTAGTATATTGTGGATTATAGGGTAACATTCCTAACGGAATATCCCTTGTAGTAGTGGTTGCGTCGACGTGCGGAAGGGTGTAAGACTTGTTGTTTCCAAGCATCTCCTTAGTGTTAGATGAAAGGTTTCGTTATATCATTTGGCCTTGTGGAAATGGTGGGTACTGTGATGACCCGGAAATTTCCGACCAAATTTAAACTTAATTCTTATATAATTTCGACACGATAAGCAAAGTCTGTAATGTTAAGTCTCAAAATTTTGAAACAGTTTTCATGAATTCATTTACCCTTCGACAGTACCGACAATTCACGAACAATTGATTGTAATTAAATATCTATTTAGATATATAAATATATGTATATATTATAGTTGAAATAATAATATACGATTTAATTACTCAAACTAAATAGGTTGTATACAAGATAAAATATACTTGTTATAATAATATTATTATTACTTTTATTATTATTAGTGCTAATGTAATTGTAATTAATAAAATTCTAATAATTTTAGGGTAATCAAAATAAAGATCTTAAATATAAATCTTATTATAATAATGATTGGAATTATAAATTAATTGTGACTTAAATATTATTAATTATTATCATTGTAATTATTATTAAACCATATCATTTTTTATTTATTTATTATCATTATTTTTACTTTTACCTTTATCTTTATTTTTTTTTTTGTTATTACTTATTGTTATCATTAAGATGAGTATTAACTCTATTATTATTATTAGTATTATTATTATTATTATTAATATAATTATTAATCTTTATATTAATTACAATATATACATAAAAATTATAACGCGTAATTTATATTCTCCATTAGTATCATCTTTATGCTTTTGTCCTTGAAATTGTACATGTCGGATCCTGTCCCAATTACAGACAAAATCAGTTAAGGATCAACCTCAGATTAAATTTTTTTTTTCATTTAGTTCCTATCTACTTTATCGGATTTTGTTTGTTACCTCCTGGATAGAATAAACTGTCTATACACTCATATTATATCTAACAAATGACCTATTCAATTTGGAAACAAGTCATTAAACATCTTCTCCTTTTCTTCAACCTCACCCTACCACCATACACCACAATAAACCGTCACCATTAATTCATGCATCTAATACTCGAACAAACCTCCAAACCAACACTAGATACAAACGTAAGTATCCATTTTCCTCTTCGTTATTGCTATAGCTACTGCAACTGTAACTCCGTCTATTTTGTTTTGATTCGTAAACACAACCATAAACACCATCCTCAAATACCTTCATTCTTCACTTACATTTTTATTTCCTTTTCTGTCCTTGTTGCAACGACTCAACCAAAGATCACCCATGCAAAACCCACAAACCCATAACCACCCTTCTGTTCTTTCTGTGTTCCTGTTTTGAATTCGAACAAATCACCATGACCATCATCATTAAACGACCACCTACAAGAACTGCTGTACGTGCTACTGTTTCGGCTTTCTGTTAGTATCGAATAACCCACTACGCAGCTGCAAATCTTGTTGTTCGCGACTGCTAAATTATTCTATTCCTATTGGGATTTTCTGGTCGCCATACTGCTGTTTACACAGCAGCCGTTGCTGCTGCATTTCCTACGGTTCGGCTTGTTTATTTAAACAAAAGAAAATGTGATGCGTATATATATATTTTTTGTATTTGATGGCCGACCAAAGTGGGAGTCAAAAGGGAAAGTTTAGTTTTCTTTTATGATATTTGGTGATGATAATTAGGGATATATATAACGCATTTTTATAATCAAGTGGAGAGTTTTGGCCGATATCCCCCACTCACTTGATTTTTCTATTAAAAGCATATGTTACGTGTACTATATGAATTAGTATGTGGGAGCGGGTTTCTAGCAATTATGATTATGAATTATGGAAACGATGTGGAGTAAAACATGATGATAAAGCTATATAAAGATGAAGATTTTTTTTCCGATCCCATGTGCACTACCAATCCTAATAATTCTGTTGGATTTCTTTGTTTCATAAAGGGCCATGAATCATTAATATTTAGCGAGCTAGTAATAAGAGTGGGTCTCTACTGGACTTTAGATTGTGAAAAGCAAAAAAAAAAAGAATAACATAAAATAAATAATAATATGATTACGGTGGTGTCGATATAATACATAAGAGGAAAATGATGTTACACGTAAGTAATGATGATGTCGTGTATGATGATAATGTACGTGAAAGAAATTGATGATGATGGTTCGATCCAAGAATTTTGAGGTGAAATCACAATGATGATTCGTTGTTGATTATAAGATGAGAGTTTATGAAGATGAAAATGATAAACAGCTTCGTATATGATAAATATTTAGACAGGCGAGTTACTACATGGAAGCAACTGATGGTTCAATGGTTTAGTAGAGTGTTTGTTAAGCGGGAGGTAGTGAGTTCGAATCTAGGCGACTGCATATATATATATATATATATATATATATATATATATATATATATATATATATATATATATATATATATATATATATATATATATATATATATTTTTTTTTTTTTGAAGCAGTCTTTATAAATGGGCTTGTTGGGCTGTTAAGTTAAAAACTGAATTGGGCTTTGATTTGGACTGCTGCTATTTGTGACCCAACAACATGTGATTTAAATGGTATGAATATTATTATTATCATTTATATACTAATATTATTATTATTATAAATTATACTTGTTATTATTATTATGATTAATAGTTATTATTATTATTATTATTATTATTATTATTATTATTATTATAATTATTATCAAGTTTATCATTTTTATTAAAAGTATCATTTTATTATTGAAATTATCATTGTTATTATCATTAACATGATTATTATATATTTTTATTAACATTATTTTTACTTTCATTATTATTATTATGATATACTTATCACTATCAATAAAATGGCTATTATTATTATTATCAAAATTATTATTACCATTAGTGAATATAATCATTATTATTATCATTAATATTATTATTATTATTGTTAATATTATTATTATTATTATTATTACAAAATAATACAATACTTTATTCATTATCATTATTAATATTATTTTATCAAATAAATACTTATATAAAACATATATAAAAAGTATATTGATATATAACTTGTTCGATTACAATTATAGGTGTTAATGTATATAAATGATATAGGTTCGTGAATCCGAGGCCAACCCTGCATTGTTCAATATAGTCATATGTATTTTTACTACAAAATACATTAGGTGAGTTTCATTATTCCCTTTTTATATATATTTTTGGGCTGAGAATACATGCAATGTTTTAATAACTATTTTACAATATTTATATGCGTGAGTTTCATTACTCCTTTTTTTAAATGCTTTTGCAATATATATTTGTGGGACTGAGAATACATGTGCTGCTTTTATAACTGTTTTACGAAATAGACACAAGTAATCGAAACTACATTATATGGTTGAATGATCGAAATCGAATATGCCCCTTTTTATTAAGTCTGGTAATCTAAGAATTAGGGAACAGACACCCTAATTGACGCGAACTCTAAAGATAGATCTATCGGGCCCAACAAGCCCCATTCAAAGTACCGGATGCTTTAGTACTTCGAAATTTATATCATGTCCGAAGGAGGATCCCGGAATGATGGGGATATTCTTATATGCATATTGTGAATGTCGGTTACCAGGTGTTCAATCCATATGAATGATATTTTTATCTCTATGCATTGGACGTATATTATGAGAAATGGAAATGTGAAATCTTGTGGTCTATTAAAATTATGAAATGATTATTTATGTTAAACTAATGAACTCACCAACCTTTTGGTTGACACTTTAAAGCATGTTTATTCTCAGGTATGAAAGAAATCTTCCGCTGTGCAATTGCTCATTTTAAAGATATTACCTGGAGTCATTCATGACATATTTCAAAAGACGTTGCATTCGAGTCATTGAGTTCATCAAGATTATTATTAAGTCAATTATAGTTAGATATATTATAAAATGGTATGCATGCCGTCAACTTCAATGTAATGAAAGATTGTCTTTTCAAAAACGAATGCAATGTTTGTAAAATGTATCATATAGAGGTCAAGTACCTCACGATGTAATCAACTATTGTGAATCGTTTATAATCGATATGGGCTTCATCCGGATGGATTAGGACGGGTCTTCACAGTTGGTATCAGAGCGGTGGTCTTAGCGAACTATGTCTGCATTAGTGTGTCTAACTGATAAGTCGTTAGGATGCATTAGTGAGTCTGTACTTCGACCGTGTCTGCATGTCAAAAGTTTTGCTTATCATTTTGTGTCAAAAATTTACCTGCTTATCATTCTTAGAGAATCACTTGCTTATCATTCTTAGTCTAGACACGTTTTACTGCATTGACTGCATGAATAGTGTATAGACAAAAATTCATATCTTAGCGTATCTGCTACTTCATATCTTAGCGTATCTGTTACTGTAACTTTGTCTGACAACTCCCGTAGATTCCTCCGTAGCTTATGGGATTTTAGTATTATATATGCATATGTAAATTCTGTATTGCAGGGTACTAATGTACATCCTATAATCTATTTCTTATCGAAAATCCTTCATCTGATCGTACGAGATGAATCCTGCAACCAGTTCGAGTCCCTCAGATTCCGATAGCTATTCCGATAGTTATTCCGACATAGATGTTCACCTAAACTCCGAAAACAGCGTCATCGGCATGAATCAACCAATCAGCCATTATCAATTCATTTGATGGGTTCGTAGTCAACTTAATTAATGGAAATGCGCAGAAGGCAATCCCTTCCACCAACCGAATTCACCTCACAATGAACCTGAAGCGTTTACCGGCGAACCTGTTCGAGACACCATTTTCAGTCTCATTTCCAGGGTAACTCGACAAGATTATATTCTATCCACAATTCTGAACCTTATTCATCCGCTCGTTCCGATCGACAATCATCCTGGAGTAATAAGTCAACGAACTTCGCGCTCGAATAATCAATTCGGAGAATATGGTGCAAAATGTACCAGCTTCAGCAACATCACCGGCACCAACAGTACCATCAATAACAGCACCAGTACCATCAACAATCCATGCTTCAATATCATCATCTGTACTTTGAGTATGATCTTCGTTCTACGTATCGTTCTACCTCATTTATCTTCATTCGACATGGCGAATATGTAATCTCTAAAGTTTTAGAGATTATTTATTCTAGTTCCAATCGAAAAGCAAATGAGTTTAATATCATATTAACTCATTAAATCCATGAATACATCTGAAGAAAATATATATGTATATATGTTTTCATAAAGATTGTAATTAAAAATTCTCTTGTACAAACTGTTAATGGTGAAAATATTTTAACGGGTAGGTAATACCCGAGGAATATTTAAATTTCACATTAATAAGTTACATTGTATGTTCTTCGAATGTGTTTCAACAGTCATATACTATCCTACTTACATCCACCGATATACGTATCCGTTCACCGAAGAATAACTATTTTCATTCAAATTCAATTTCATATTAGGATTTTGACATATCAGAATCCAACAAGTGGCATAATGAAGAAAAAATGGACACAATAAAAATTGATTAGGAATAGACTAATTAACAATATGAAATTTTGTTAAGAATCCACGCTAACAAAATCCTAGCTAACTGTTCCTAGCTAACTATTAATTCCGTATTACATTTTATTTATCGCAATTTAATTATCACAATTTATTTTATCGCAATTTAATTCTCGCAATTTTATTTATTGTTATTTAATTTCTGTTATTTACTTTACGCACTTTATTTATCGTTATTTAATTTCTGTTATTTATTTTACGCACTTTAAATATCGGGACACGTATACAAGGTTTTGACATATCATATCGACGCATCTATATATATTATTTGGAATCACCATAGACACTCTATATGCAGTAATGATCGAGTTCTCTATACAGGGTTGAGGTTGATTCTACAATAATATATATAGTTTGAGTTGTGATCGAGTCTGAGACGTATACGGGTCACGACACGTATTAATTAATTCGAATATTATATATGAATTATTGAAATGCTAACTGTGGACTAGTAACTGTGGACTATCAACATTGGACAATTAAAATGAATTAAAATATTGATTATAACATATGAAACTAAACAATTCTTCAAGTTTGCCACTTGATTTCATCTTAAACCTCACTTGTATCTTGACGATTACAATCTGCGTTCAAACCTTTCATGATTCTTGAAAACACCCCAATCTAGAGGATGAATCAACCGCACTCTATCTTCGGAAGAAAAGATTGAAGCATATAGTTATGCGCCTGAAAACTCTCAGAACCTGAGTAAATGTTTAACACGTATCTGTGCTAATTCCTTTAGTGTTATTATTACCTAAAATAACTTGGTGATTTCCTTTCAAAATATCAAATTTTGTCACAGATCCATCAAGTTAACTTTGATTTTTCATTCAAAACAACCATATTATAACCTTGATTTACATGCGTGCTCTTTTATTGTTACCGGGGAACCTTTTATATTCCACCATATTACCAGCAGATGTACTAGTAACCTCGTCGCTCCTTGGTTTAAATCTCTTCGATAAATCACTAAATTTATCTATTGAAGTCTCGTCATGTACTCATCCGCACCTTGTAACTAGAATTGTCGTACCAAATACCGAGAATCAGCAATCAGTAATTCGAAATCTCACAGCATGTCTATATCAATAGTTATATGTAAACATGTAACATTTATCTCTTAAAATTATGATCTTCCATTCTGAAATTCTGAAAAGCACCTAGTCTACAAATCAATACCACAAATTCTGAAAAAGCTGAATACATCAGCACAAACTGCACACGACCTTAACTGTCGAAAGTTTGATGATAAAGAATGGAGTATTGGAAACACTCAATAGAAAATTTAGTACCAAAAAGTGGATTATGCGAAACTATGAAGGAAGTCGTGGACAAATCACAAAGAATAAGTTTGACTTCAAAGAATCCAAATAATTATGTTTCTGATGAAATCTTTAGCAAATACCTTGCTTTTGACTCCAAACTCTTGCGGACAAATTTTCTTCACCATCCTTCGATATTAGAAATTCCAAGATATCAGCGTATCTTTCATTATAAATGTCCTCCATATTTCTGAAGATATTTTCATAACTATTCTTATCTGAAATCATTAATCTCTTCGTGATATCAGTGTTACATCATATAGAAACTGTTAGTTTCTATATTCTGTAAACTTTCGAGCTTAAAATATGAATGTCATTGAAGTAATGTTGGGAACTGATGCATGAGTTAGTATAATATAATGACACTTGATCAACGTGATTATATTACAGTAAGTCATGCTGAGTTTCTAATAGGACATAATGATTCACAGATCATAACATCATCATGTGCCATGTTACATAGCTCTTTCATTCTGCTTAACTTCTAAACATATCAAGAAAGTATAATCTTGATAGTTCTATTCTCAGTGATTCTGGTAATTTCACAAATCAAGATCGTTTCATTACAATTTCCTTTTTAGAACATTAACTATGTTCATTCTGAAATTCATATCTACGAATACTGGATCCTTGTTCACTTGACTTAAAGTAGGGAAGAGAAAACAAAATCATGAAACTTCAAAATATCAATGGGGGTATAAATCACAGTAAATTGGAGAGAGTATTAACTGTGGATGGCAATGATTACAGAAAGACAGAAGTAAAGGCATCGAAATATAAGAGAAAATATAAAGCCCAATCACAACACGGAGGTTACAAACAGTGCATATTAATATGAATAGCAATAAAAAGACACGGTATATTTAAGAATAGTATCACCCTAAGGCAATAATTAAAGTAAACAGATTTTTTTTGGTGGAAGATTAAAAAGAAGGATGACATAAGTGATAATTAGAAAAATATCAAGGATTAGAATGGGATTAAGCATTTTCACAATCTTTTGGATGTATGAACTAAGAAAGAAAGTATAGGAATGGTGAGAATAATGGAACGGAAGAGCTTAATTTATAATGGAAATATCAGACAGAGTAATCGAGGCAGATCACCGTATTTAATTATAGAGATCTTAAATCCCTTACTCACCGAAAAAAAAAATCAAATCTTTTAGATTTCGAAGATTTTCTTTAAATCCATTGAATTTCGGAATTCAACCCTCTACGTCAAAAGTTAAGACGAATCTTTACTTTTCCTATTTCAATCTTTTGCGATAGCTTCACTCATACGCTTCAAGTAACCGAATCGTTTAATCTATATTACTCGGTAATGATAAAACTCTATTTATCACTCATATTCGCCAGGAAAACATTTTTATTATTAGCCATGACAACCTCGATCAAATTTCGGGATGAAATTTCTTTAACGGGTAGGTACTGTGACGACCCGGAAATTTCCGACCAAATTTAAACTTAATTCTTATATAATTTCGACACGATAAGCAAAGTCTGTAATGTTAAGTCTCAAAATTTTGAAACAGTTTTCATGAATTCATTTACCCTTCGACAGTACCGACGATTCACGAACAATTGATTGTAATTAAATATATATTTAGATATATAAATATATGTATATATTATAGTTGAAATAATAATATACGATTTAATTACTAAAACTAAATAGCTTGTATACAAGATAAAATATACTTGTTATAATAATATTATTATTACTTTTATTATTATTAGTGCTAATGTAATTGTAATTAATAAAATTCTAATAATTTTAGGGTAATCAAAATAAAGATCTTAAATATAAATCTTATTATAATAATGATTGGAATTATAAATTAATTGTGACTTAAATATTATTAATTATTATCATTGTTATTATTATTAAACCATATCATTTTTTATTTATTTATTATCATTATTTTTACTTTTACCTTTATCTTTATTTTTTTTTGTTATTACTTATTGTTATCATTAAGATGAGTATTAACTCTATTATTATTATTAGTATTATTATTATTATTATTATTATTAATATAATTATTAATCTTTATATTAATTACAATATATACATAAAAATTATAACGCGTAATTTATATTCTCCATTAGTATCATCTTTATGCTTTTGTCCTTGAAATTGTACATGTCGGATCCTGTCCCAATTACAGACAAAATCAGTTAAGGATCAACCTCAGATTAATATTTTTTTTTTCATTTAGTTCCTATCTACTTTATCGGATTTTGTTTGTTACCTCCTGGATAGAATAAACTGTCTATACACTCATATTATATCTAACAAATGACCTATTCAATTTGGAAACAAGTCATTAAACATCTTCTCCTTTTCTTCAACCTCACCCTACCACCATCCACCACAATAAACCATCACCATTAATTCATGCATCTAATTCTCGAACAAACCTCCAAACCAACACTAGATACAAACGTAAGTATCCATTTTCCTCTTCGTTATTGCTATAGCTACTACAACTGTAACTCCGTCTATTTTGTTTTGATTCGTAAACACAACCATAAACACCATCCTCAAATACCTTCATTCTTCACTTACATTTTTATTTCCTTTTCTGTCCTTGTTGCAACGACTCAACCAAAGATCACCCATGCAAAACCCACAAACCCATAACCACCCTTCTGTTCTTTCTGTGTTCCTGTTTTGAATTCGAACAAATCACCATGACCATCATCATTAAACGACCACCTACAAGAACTGCTATACGTGCTACTGTTTCGGCTTTCTGTTAGTATCGAATAACCCACTACGCAGCTGCAAATCTTGTTGTTCGCGACTGCTAAATTATTCTACTCCTATTAGGATTTTCTGGTCGCCATACTGCTGTTTACACAGCAGCCGTTGCTGCTGCATTTCCTACGGTTCGGTTTGTTTATTTAAACAAAAGAAAATGTGATGCGTATATATATATTTTTTGTATTTGATGGCCGACCAAAGTGGGAGTCAAAAGGGAAAGTTTAGTTTTCTTTTATGATATTTGGTGATGATAATTAGGGATATATATAACGCGTTTTTATAATCAAGTGGAGAGTTTTGGCCGATATCCCCCACTCACTTGATTTTTCTATTAAAAGCATATGTTACGTGTACTATATGAATTAGTATGTGGGAGCGGGTTTCTAGCACTTATGATTATGAATTATGGAAACGATGTGGAGTAAAACATGATGATAAAGCTATATAAAGATGAAGATTTTTTTTCCTATCCCATGTGCACTACCAATCCTAATAATTCTGTTGGATTTCTTTTTTTCATAAAGGGCCATGAATCATTAATATTTAGCGAGCTAGTAATAAGAGTGGGTCTCTACTGTACTTTAGATTGTGAAAAGCAAACAAAAAAAAAGAATAACATAAAATAAATAATAATATGATAACGGTGGTGTCGATATAATACATAAGAGGAAAATGATGTTGCACGTAAGTAATGATGATGTCATGTATGATGATAATGTACGTGAAATAAAATGATGATGATGGTTCGATCCAAGAATTTTGAGGTGAAATCACAATGATGATTCGTTGTTGATTATAAGATGAGAGTTTATGAAGATGAAAATGATAAACAGCTTCGTATATGATAAATATTTAGACAGGCGAGTTACTACATGGAAGCAACTGATGGTTCAATGGTTTAGTAGAGTGTTTGTTAAGCAGGAGGTCGTGGGTTCGAATCTAGGCGACTGCATATATATATATATATATATATTTTTTTTTTTGAAGCAGTCTTTATAAATGGGCTTGTTGGGCTGTTAAGTTAAAAACTGAATTGGGCTTTGATTTGGACTGCTGCTATTTGTGACCCAACAACATGTGATTTAAATGGTATGAATATTATTATTATCATTTATATACTAATATTATTATTATTATAAATTATACTTGTTATTATTATTATGATTAATAGTTATTATTATTATTATTATTATTATTATTATTATTATTATTATTATTATTATTATTATTATTATTATATTATTATTATTATCAAGTTTATCATTAATATTAAAAGTATCATTTTATTATTGAAATTATCATTGTTATTATCATTAACATGATTATTATATATTTTTATTAACATTATTTTTACTATCATTATTATTATTATGATATACTTATCACTATCAATAAAATGGCTATTATTATTATTATTATCAAAATTATTATTACCATTAGTGAATATAATCATTATTATTATCATTAATATTATTATTATTATTGTTAATATTATTATCATTATTATTATTATTATTATTATTATTATTATTATTATTATTATTATTATTATTACAAAATAATACAATACTTTATTCATTATCATTATTAATATTATTTTATCAAATAAATACTTATATAAAACATATATAAAAAGTATATTGATATATAACTTGTTCGATTACAATTATAGGTGTTAATGTATATAAATGATATAGGTTCGTGAATCCGAGGCCAACCCTGCATTGTTCAATATAGTCATATGTATTTTTACTACAAAATACATTAGGTGAGTTTCATTATTCCCTTTTTATATATATTTTTGGGCTGAGAATACATGCAATGTTTTAATAACTATTTTACAATATTTATATGCGTGAGTTTCATTACTCCTTTTTTTAAATGCTTTTGCAATATATATTTTTGGGACTGAGAATACATGTGCTGCTTTTATAACTGTTTTACGAAATAGACACAAGTAATTGAAACTACATTATATGGTTGAATTTATCGAAATAGAATATGCCCCTTTTTATTAAGTCTGGTAATCTAAGAATTAGGGAACAGACACCCTAATTGACGCGAACTCTAAAGATAGATCTATCGGGCCCAACAAGCCCCATCCAAAGTACCGGATGCTTTAGTACTTCGAAATTTATATCATGTCCGAAGGAGGATCCCGGAATGATGGGGATATTCTTATATGCATATTGTGAATGTCGGTTACCAGGTGTTCAATCCATATGAATGTTATTTTTGTCTCTATGCATGGGACGTATATTATGAGAAATGGAAATGTGAAATCTTGTGGTCTATTAAAATTATGAAATGATTATTTATGTTAAACTAATGAACTCACCAACCTTTTGGTTGACACTTTAAAGCATGTTTATTCTCAGGTAAGAAAGAAATCTTTCGCTGTGTAATTGCTCATTTTAAAGATATTACCTGGAGTCATTCATGACATATTTCAAAAGACGTTGCATTCGAGTCATTGAGTTCATCAAGATTATTATTAAGTCAATTATAGTTAGATATATTATAAAATGGTATGCATGCCGTCAACTTGTAATGAAAGATTGTCTTTTCAAAAACGAATGCAATGTTTGTAAAATGTATCATATAGAGGTCAAGTACCTCGCGATGTAATCAACTATTGTGAATCGTTTACAATCGATATGGGCTTCGTCCGGATGGATTAGGACGGGTCTTCACAGGTACCATGTGATTGCTAGGAGCTTTCGATAAGACAATAAATCGTAAGGTTTGTCGGGTAGGTATGACTTCGGGTCATTATTGTGGAGAGATGGGTGACATCGGGTGTATGGAACCTAAGGATCGAGTTTCTAAATCTCGGTAGAGTGTACTGGGAGTCTGCATGACACTGCATCAAGTGCCCCCTTATACCTGCTAGTGTAATGTTCAACTCCGGTGATGGTGTGATCACTTTGTGCTTAGGGTGCTCTAAGATACCCTTAGAAGCAGCAGAGGTTACAATAGTGATCGACGGGTGATAGTAATTCAACGGTTGTGAAAGTCGAAGTATAAGAGCATTGAGATAAATACTTCTTATGAAGTGATGGATGAGTGAATCTTGTTGCTATTAAGTAATAGATAGGTAAAGATGATCGGTGAGCCGGTGATGGACTTAAGGGTCGGTTAGGCCGATGGTTATGATGAAGTGATGATATTGCGGTAGATGCAATTATTGTGTCGGATTGGTCTCTCTTCTCCATGAGAGTGAGCAATTGTTGATAAAGGTTCGTTGAGTGGATGGTCGGGTGATCTCGACTAAGAGGGACGACTAATTAGGCGGAGTGTCATATGCCTAGGCTTAGAGGCATATGTGGGACTTTGGTAGAGTTAGCTTGCGAACGAGGAAGAGTTATTAATTGTGATTTGTGGTATGAAGGTACGATGTCATCGTGTGTACGACATTTCAAGTGAATGTGTATGTCGGCTCTCGGAGCCTGAAGTGAATTCGTGGTGATTTGGAGTATATGACCAACAATGAGAATGGTCATGTGTTTCATGGAATGACAACTCTGCAGGATGTTACCATATTGGTGGTGAGAATGTGGAGCTAAATCCTAAGTGGGGGAGTTTTTACTGCCGCCCAAGGAAGCTCTAGTGACATTAAATCAAGTGAAGTGTAAGACTTCTTATGTAAGGTGGTCGTGTAGCACCAAAGTGCGGTATGAGACCAAGTGTGAAGTTTGAGATCACGAAAGTGAGAGAAGGTAACAGTCGTTGCGGGTGCTCTTGTGATGTAAATTTTGGTTGGTGTGAAACTCGTATAGTACTGTTGGGTGAGTACGAGTTCGACATTGTGGTGGATACTGTATTTTCCCTGTCATGAAATGTGATTGTGGGAATTGTCAGTGGATTATTCCATTTTATGGACGATTGTGAGGCGGAGAGTTTTGGTTCCGATTGTCTCACATCGAGATATGCAGATGTTGATTGTTTGTGAGAGTGTATTCCCTAGTGAAGCGACCCGTTAGTTGGATTGAAATGTAGAGGCCATCCTTAACGGACAGACGAGGTAAGAGTATTACCGGGCATTGGTGGATATTTTGGTGGGTCACGTGACGAATTACAAATTTTTGTGATGATAATTCGTTGTTGACGGGATTCTAGTACACGAATAGTTTCCATGGTAGTACTAGGAAGACGTATTGTATGGATGTTTAGTAGGGTTTTGGGGAAAAACCCTGTGTCGAGTGTTGATGTTTTGTCCAACTCATGGTGTATAATTGTCGTCCTGGATTAATCTAGAGACTGATGGTCATGTACGGATCGATTGATGGGAAAGTTTGTATTCCTAGTGTGATTATATGGTGATACCAAAATTTCTTCATTAAAGGAATGACCCGATTGTGGTGGTTTAAGAAGTGCTCAACGGAGGAGTGTGTCAACTGCCCTATTGGCGTTGACTTGTCGAATTGAGAATTACGGGTTTTGTGGGGTGGAAAATAAATGCTTGTGCATAAGCGAATGTGCGACCGTTGAGGGGTATGTTTATGAACCATTGAAGTACGGAGTTTTAATGAGGCATGGATCCTTCTCGATTTGGATTAATGCAAGACTTGGTTTACGGCGTAGTGGACCTAGTAGATCACGTTGGGTGATATAGTTATGGGTGTAGCTTGTTGCGATTTTTAGCCGAGAGAACTTGAAGGGATAATGGTGTTTTTCGTATTTCGTAAGTGGGCATTTGGACGTTGAGTGTATGAGATACCGTTTGTTGCGGTAATGCATGCTAGTGATTATTAGCGTATGGGGGGATATTTGAGTTAATGGAAATTGTTGTGGACATCGAGTTTAGAGGTATGTCGGAGGACCATTGAGTGTGGGTCCAGTTTGTTAAGTGATGCAGATCACGGGGACGTGATCCAGTTTAAGTGGGGAGAGTGTTAAGACCCTAATTTCAAAAGTGCAACTGTATAATGATTAAAATTGGAGGATTCGGGTTTTAAAGTGTTATCGCGCAAATCGTGTTATTTTCCTACATTTTGAAGCTCGTATGTCATCGCGGGTTATATAGGTTGTGGGTATAAGTTCGAATGGTTTAAAGTGCAAGAAAATGTCCATAAATTGAAGTTTGGAATGTGTGAGGCGCGCACGTGTGAAGAAAATGCAACCAGTCAAAATTTGCACTTGGTGTGAGGGGCGCGCTTTTATGTGTGCGGCTCACACAATTTTCACTTGGCGTGAGGGGCGCACTTTTATGTGCGTGACTCACATAATTACACTTGGTGTGAGGGGCGCGTATTAAAGTGCGCGCGGCGCGCACACCCCTGATTCAGCATACTTATGATTTTTGTAATTTAAAAGAAGGGTAGTTTGGTCTTTTCACTTCAGGGTCGGTTTTGTGCCAATAAACTGATCCAATCTCATTCTTATCCTCATTTCACCTTCTCAAACACTCTCATCCATTTCTAGAGAGAGGAACCCATTTTAGAGAGAGAGCGCTTGGTTTGACGAAGAAGAAGAGTGAATCGGGTCAAGTCGCGAGAGTTAAAGTTGTTCACCTCATTCACAGCTACGTTGTGGTAGTGTTGGTAAGTTCTAAATCTGAATTTAACCTTAAGCTTGATTTAGACTAAAACACTCAAGTGTCATATCTCTTTATCCTAATGCATAGTGTTATTTAAACATACTAATAATGGTCATTAAAGTCCCAATTAAAGAGTTGCCCTCTCATTGATTTTATATATCATTATTTGTATGAAAATGTAATTAGTTCAAGTCTAGTCAAGTTGTAACAAGTATCATTATGTTCATACTAGACTCAAACTAGTTCATTTATGTTGTAACAATGTTCTAAAAGGCAAGAAACTCCCATAAGCTAAATGACAAGTGATTAAGAAAGGTTGATGAAGCTTTTGGAAGATAATGGTTTGTGAAGAGACAAAAATATGCAATTACCTCTTTTGGTAATCAATGACAAATGGTCAAAGATTAAAAACTTTCTTCTTTAATGGACATGTCAACTTCCAAGCTTATGTCCAAAACATAAAAGGTAATGTGGATAATTTCAGAAGTAATTGGCCTTTAGTTGCAGCTATTCAACAAGGGAAAATGACAATTTTCAAAGGATAAAAACGGCCATAAGAATCAGATGTCAGAGGTACATGGTCGAACCACGGTCGACCGTGACGTGAGCCGTATAGCTTCTAGGAAGATTTCTCTCTCCTATAAAAGCCAAGCTTTGAAGCATTTGAAGACTCACCTCTTGCACTCATATTTTAGCATACTTACTGATATCATTCAGATTTAGAACTTACCAACACTAAGTGAAAACTATATTTACATGATTAAATGTTTCCAACATGTTAAGCAATCAAACTTGTTAAGACTTGATTAATTGAAATAGGTTTTATGTAGACAATTGACCACCCAAGTTGATCGGCGATTCACGAACGTTAAAACTTGTAAAAAACTATATGATGATGATGATGATATATATATATATATATATATATATATATATATATATATATATATATATATATATATATATATACACTTAACATGATATTATGATAAGTAAGTATATCACTAGGTATATTAACAATGAGTTATATACATAAAAACGAGACTACTAAGTTAAGAAACTCGAAAGGATATATATAGCGATTAACGTTATAACAACGTCTTACTAAATACATATGTATCATATTAAGATATTGTTACACTATATTTAACATGATAAAATGATAATTATATATATCATTAAGTATGTTAACAATGAACTACATATGTAAAACAAGACTACTAACTTAAGAATTTTGAAACGAGGCATATATGTAACGATTATCGTTGTAACGATATTTTAATGTATATATATCATATTAAAATATATTCATACATCATAATATCAAGATAATATAATAATTTAATATCTCATTTTATATAATAAACAATGGGTTAACAACATTAAATGAGATCGTTAACTTAAAGGTTTCAAAACAACACTTACATGTAACAACTAACAATGACTTAACGACTCAGTTAAAATATATATACATGTAGTATATTAAGATGTATTAGTACACTTTCGAAAGGCATAAAGACACATATCAAAGTACTTCTACTTATCAAAAATGCTTACAATAGCATTCTCGTTCATTTTCATCAACAATTATACTCGTATGCACGCGTATTCGTGCTCGTACAATACACAGCTTCTAAATGTATATACTATTGGTATATATACTTCAATGATCATCTCTTAGCAGCCCTTTTGAGTCACTAAATATGTGGGAACCATTCTTTGTAATCTAGTATGAATTATTTAGCAAGATTACAAAAATATTATTAATCATTCATGAATTATTTACAAGAAAACAAACTTACACATCCTTTATATCTAATCCATATATCACGACTTAAAACACATACAAACACCTTCATTCTTCAATTTTCTTCATCTAATTGATCTCTCTCAAGTTCTATCTTCAAGTTCTAAGTGCTCTTCATAAATTCTATAATTTCTAGTTTCATAAAATCAAGAATACTTTCAAGTTTGCAAGATTACTTCCAAGCTTTCAAATCCATTCCAAGTAATCATCTCAGATCAAGAAACCTCTGTTATTTACAGTAGGTTATCATTCTAATTCAAGGTAATACTCATATTCAAACTTTGATTCAATTTCTATAACTATAAACTATCTTAATTCGAGTAAAAATCTTACTTGAACTTGTTTTCGTGTCATGATTCTACTTCAAGAACTTTCAAGCCATCCAAGATCCTTTGAAGCTAGATCATTTCTTGTCATCTCCAGTACGTTTACCTACTATAATTGAGGTAGTAATGATGTTCATAACATCATTCGATTCATATATATATAACTATCTTATTTGAAGATTTAAACTTGTAATCACTAGAACATAGTTTAGTTAATTATAAACTTGTTCGCAAACAAAGTTAATCCTTCTAAATTAACTTTTAAAATCAACTAAACACATGTTCTATATCTATATGATATGCTAACTTAATGATTTAAAACCTGAAAACACGAAGAACACCGTAAAACAGGACATACGCCGTCGTAGTGAAATCGGGGGCTGTTTTGGGTTAGATAATTTAAAACTATGATAAACTTTGATTTAAAAGTTGTCCTTCTTTGAAAATGATTTTTCTTATGAACATGAAACTATATCCAAAAATCGTGGTTAAACTCAAAGTGGAAGTATGTTTTTCAAAATGGTCATCAAGACGTCGTTCTTTCGACTGAAATGACTACCTCTTAGAAAAACGACTTGTAACTTATATTTTTGACTATAAACTTATACTTTTTCTATTTAGTTTCATAAATTTCAGTTCATTATGAAACCATAGCAATTGGATTCACTCAAAACGGATTTAAAATGAAGAAGTTACGAGTAAAAAAAATTTGGATATTTTTGCTTGTTTTAGCTATGTAAAACTTTGTAACAAATCTATGCTAACCATAACTTAACTAACTTATATTGTATTATACATATTATGTAATCTTGATAGATCATAGACACGTATACAATGTTTTGACATATCATATCGACGTCATCTATATATATTATTTGGAATAACCATAGACACTCTGTATGCGGTAATAATCGAGTTAGCTATATAGGGTTGAGGTTGATTCCAAAATAATATATATACTTTGAGTTGTGATCGAGTCTGAGACTTGTATACACTGGATTGTGGATTGATTCGAGATAATATATATTAATTTATTTCTGTACTACTAACAGTGGACAATTAATTGTGGACTACTAACTTTGGACAATCAACTTAACAAACTTAAATCGTTAAAACGTAATAAAATATGGTATGAATATATTTTGATCGTACTTTGATATATATGTATATATTTGTTATAGGTTCGTGAATCGACCAGTGGCCAAGTCTAATTCTCGACGAATTAAGAATCTGTGAAAGTGAGTTATAGTCCCACTTTTAAAATCTAATATTTTTGGGATGAGAATACATGCAGTTTTATAAATGTTTTACAAAATAGACACAAGTACGTGAAACTACATTATATGGTTGAATGGATCGAAACCGAATATGCCCCTTTTAGCCTGGTAATCTAAGAATTAGGGAACTGCCCCCTGATTGACGCGAATCCTAAAGATAGATCTATTGGGCCCAACAATCCCCATCCATTATTGTGGATGCTTTAGTACTTCGAAATTATCATATCTGAAGGATGTCCCAGAATGATGAGGATATTCTATATGCATCTTGTTAATGTCGGTTACTGTAAAGACCCGTCCTAATCAATAAAAATGAATACAATAACATCTGATTACATCGCGAAGTATTTGTGAAAGGACCCGTTCATATACATTATAAACGATTCACAATAGTTGATTACATCGCGAGGTATTTGACCTCTATATGATATATTTTACAAACATTGCATTCGTTTTTAAAAGACAAACTTTCTTTACAACGAAAATTGACAGTATGCACACCATTTCATAATATATCCAACTATAATTGACTTAATAATAAACTTGATGAACTCAATGACTCGAATGCAACGTCTTTCAAAATATGCCATGAATGACTCCAAGTAATATCCTTAAAGTGAGCTAATGCACAGCGGAAGATTTCTTTAATACCTGAGAATAAACATGCTTTAAAGTGTCAACCAAAAGGTTGGTGAGTTCATAGGTTTATCATAACAATCATTTCAATATATTAATAGACCACAAGATTTCCGTTTATAAATATATGTACACTCGCAAGTGTATAAAAGTATTCTATAAGTTGTAGGCACCCGGTAACAAGCCTTAACGTTCATGTTTTACCCTCTGAAGTACACCAGATCATGTGTGTTTAAAATAACCTCGAAGTACTAAAGCATCCCATAGTCAGGATGGGGTTTGTCAGACCCAATAGATCTATCTTTAGGATTCGCGCCTACCGTACATAGACAAGTAGTTTAATGTTACCAAGCTAAGGGTATATTTCTGGTTTAAACCCACATAGAATTAGTTTTAGTACTTGTGCCTATTTCGTAAAACATTTATAAATCAGCGCATGTATTCTCAGCCCAAAAATATATATAAAAAGGGAGCAAATGAAACTCACTTTTGCCTTGAAGGTATTTAATTTGACTTAGTCTCCGATAGATATCACGAACCTAACCATATATATAATATATCAACATATTTTCTTTTTTAAGTAATCGTTACATATATATATACTATTAATACTTTTAATATTTTCTTAGTCCGTAGTTAGCAGTCCGATGTTAGTGGTCCACAATTAGTTGCTTAAATAAAATAAATAAAGACCCCATCGTATTCGTATTAATCAGAATTAATCTCGACCCATGGTACCATGTTGTCAAATGACGTGTTGCGTACATAAAGTACCGTGTTGTCAAATGACGTGTTGCGTACAATCATGAGGTCTTATGATTAATCTTCTCGTGTTGTTTACGGGTGGTCCTGAAATATATAAAATCAAATCATAAGTAATTATATATAAAATATCATATTAATTAGAAAAGATATGATTAATTTACTTTTTCTCCAAATATTTTCGTAGCTAAACTAGCTTCGGATACCCAATCTTGTTTTAGTCGTAGTTTCTTCATTACAACTCCGTTTGTGTTGGTTCAACTTGCCAATTCCTTGGATCGAGTCAAATTTTAAGAATATGAACTGAAAATACCTTAGTTTGTATTCGAAATCATAGATTATAGGTCAAACTTTGGTGAAACTTATGAAAGTGATCATTTTCCATCATAAAAATAACATTTAATGATCATTTTTCTAAAAATACTTACACTTTGAGTTAAACCATGAAATTTTTATGTGTTAACATATTCATAAGAAATATCATTTTTCCAGAACATGAACTTCCAATTCAAAGTTCAAGATGGTTTTTAATTATCCAACCCAAAACAGCCCCCGGTTGCACTCTGACGACGTAGATTCAGTTTTTAAGATGTTCTTTGTAAAACCAAGTTATATCTTGTTAGGTTAGCATATTATTATGATATATTACAGGTCTTGAAGTGTTTTAAAAGTCAAGTTAGAAGGATCTATTTAGTTTACGAACAAGTTTGAAATCATTCAAACTATGTTCTTGTTGTTAAAATTTTATACCACAAAATAAGATAGCTATATGAATATGAATTGAATAAGATTATGAACAAGGTTACTACCTCAAGTTACTTGGACAAAGTTACTGCAAAAGATAAGAAATAATCTTGGAATCAAAGAGTGGTGGAGTTAGATCAAAAGGTTGGAAGTAAACTTCTTCAAATGGGTGGTTATTTTGATATGTTCTTGAAAGAGTTTTCTTATGGTGTTTAAGGCTTGTAATTGAAGCTAAATGATGGGGAAAATGCTTGGAGATGATCAAGTATGAAGTTAGGAGTATTTCGAGAGAAAAATGAGGGTATAGGTATGAGAAAATGGAGTGAAGAAATGGTGTTCATTTATAAAAATGTTTTTAGTTTATAAAGAAAGAAAATGATACCTAATTTTGTTTTCTTACTAATAATTCATACTACTTGACAAATTCTAGTTACCTCATATCTAGGGCAGTAATAATGTTGATTAGGATGTTGATTTGATGTGTATATACCAATAGTAAATACGTATAGAAGCTGGATATGATATGGCTACATATACCCTAGATATACGTATAGAAATCTTGAGGAAACGGAACGAGAATTCAAATATAGCTATCTTTTGTGAATATACTTATATTGTTTTATGTATTTAAGTCCTTAAAAAGTGATTAAATACTTTATATATACGATACGTGTATAAGCATTATATATTATAAGTATATATATCAAAGAATGTTACGTATAGTTATCGTTTTGAAAACTTAAGTTAGTAGTTTCAAAATATACTTATAACTCATTGTCATTAGTACACAATGAGATGTTAAACCATCCTTAGATCATGTTAAATATATATAAATACATATATATACACAAACGTATAATTATCGTATGTTATATAGTTCGTGATATCATCGGTCATATTGGACGGTCAAACGTTGTGTAAAACTCTTTTCAAAAACACAAGTCTCAACAATTTGAATTGCTTATCATGTTGGTATGGTTTAATTTATGTAAATATTAATCTCATAAGTATAATTTGGTTGGAAAATTCTGGGTCATTACAGTACCTACCCGTTAAAGAAATTTCGTCCTCAAAATTTGATAGAGGTTGTTATGGATAACAATAAGAAGGTTTTCATGACAAATATAAGGTGATAATGGAGTTTTATCATCATTGAGTAATGTAGATAAAACGATTCGATTATGCGAAGAATATAAATGAGACTATCGTAAAAGAGTGAGATGAGTAAAATATATTCGTCTTAACCGATGACGTAGTGATGATTTGTAGTGACCCGAACTTTTCCATGTTTATATATATTAATTGAGATTGATATTTACATGATTAAATGTTTCCAACATGTTAAGCAATCAAACTTGTTAAGACTTGATTAATTGAAATATGTTTCATATAGACAATTGACCACCCAAGTTGACCGGTGATTCACGAACGTTAAAACTTGTAAAAACTATACGATGACATATATATGGTTATATATATAGTTAACATGTTTTTATTATAAGTATGTATCTCATTAGGTATTTTAACAATGAGTTATATACATAAAAATGAGACTATTAATTTAAGAAACTCGAAAACGATATATATAACGATTATCGTTATAACAACGTCTTACTAGGTACATATGAATCATATTAAGATATTGATACACTTGGTTAATTATGTTAAATGATAATTAAATATATTATTAAGTGCATTAACAATGAAATACATATGTAAAAATAAGACTACTAACTTAATGATTTCGAAACGAGACATATATGTAACGATTATCGTTGTAACGACATTTAACTGTATATACATCATACTGAGATATATTATATATCATAATATCATGATAATATAACAATTTAATATCTCATTTGTTATAATAAACAATGGGTTAACAACATTCAACAAGATCGTTAACCTAAAGGTTTCAAAACAATATTTACATGTAACGACTAACGATGACTTAACGACTCAGTTAAAATGTATATACATGTAGTGTTTTAATATGTATTCATACACTTTTGAAATACTTCAAGACACTTATCAAAATACTTCTACTTAACAAAAATGCTTACAATTACATCCTCGTTCAGTTTCATCAACAATTCTACTCGTATGCACCCGTATTCGTACTCGTACAATACACAGCTTTTAGATGTATGTACTATTGGTATATACACTCCAATGATCAGCTCTTAGCAGCCCTTGTGAGTCACCTAACACATGTGGGAACCATCATTTGGCAACTAGCATGAAATATCTCATAAAATTACAAAAATATGAGTAATCATTCATGACTTATTTACATGAAAACAAAATTACATATCCTTTATATCTAATCCATACACCAACGACCAAAAACACCTACAAACACTTTCATTCTTCAATTTTCTTCATCTAATTGATCTCTCTCAAGTTCTATCTTCAAGTTCTAAGTGTTCTTCATAAATTTCAAAAGTTCTAGTTTCATAAAATCAAGAATACTTTCAAGTTTGCTAGCTCACTTCCAATCTTGTAAGGTGATCATCCAACCTCAAGAAATCTTTGTTTCTTACAGTAGGTTATCATTCTAATACAAGGTAATAATCATATTCAAACTTTGGTTCAATTTCTATAACTATAACAATCTTATTTCAAGTGATGATCTTACTTGAACTTGTTTTCGTGTCATGATTTTGCTTCAAGAACTTTGAGCCATCCAAGGATCCATTGAAGCTAGATCCATTTTTCTCTTTTCCAGTAGGTTCATCCAAGGAACTTAAGGTAGTAATGATGTTCATAACATCATTCGATTCATACATATAAAGCTATCTTATTCGAAGGTTTAAACTTGTAATCACTAGAACATAGTTTAGTTAATTCTAAACTTGTTCGCAAACAAAAGTTAATCCTTCTAACTTGACTTTTAAAATCAACTAAACACATGTTCTATATCTATATGATATGCTAACTTAATGATTTAAAACCTGGAAACACGAAAAACACCGTAAAACCGGATTTACGCCGTCGTAGTAACACCGCGGGCTGTTTTGGGTTAGTTAATTAAAAACTATGATAAACTTTGATTTAAAAGTTGTTATTCTGAGAAAATGATTTTTATTATGAACATGAAACTATATCCAAAAATTATGGTTAAACTCAAAGTGGAAGTATGTTTTCTAAAATGGTCATCTAGACGTCGTTCTTTCGACTGAAATGACTACCTTTACAAAAACGACTTGTAACTTATTTTTCCGACTAGAAACCTATACTTTTTTTGTTTAGATTCATAAAATAGAGTTCAATATGAAACCATAGCAATTTGATTCACTCAAAACGGATTTAAAATGAAGAAGTTATGGGTAAAACAAGATTGGATAATTTTTCTCATTTTAGCTACGTGAAAATTGGTAACAAATCTATTCCAACCATAACTTAATCAACTTGTATTATATATTATGTAATCTTGAGATACCATAGACACGTATATAATGTTTCGACCTATCATGTCGACACATCTATATATATTTCGGAACAACCATAGACACTCTATATGTGAATGTTGGAGTTAGCTATACAGGGTTGAGGTTGATTCCAAAATATATATAGTTTGAGTTGTGATCAATACTGAGATACGTATACACTGGGTCGTGGATTGATTCAAGATAATATTTATCGATTTATTTCTGTACATCTAACTGTGGACAACTAGTTGTAGGTTACTAACGAGGACAGCTGACTTAATAAACTTAAAACATCAAAATATATTAAAAGTGTTGTAAATATATTTTGAACATACTTTGATATATATGTATATATTGTTATAGGTTCGTGAATCAACCAGTGGCCAAGTCTTACTTCCCGACGAAGTAAAAATCTGTGAAAGTGAGTTATAGTCCCACTTTTAAAATCTAATATTTTTGGGATGAGAATACATGCAGGTTTTATAAATGATTTACAAAATAGACACAAGTACGTGAAACTACATTCTATGGTTGAATTATCGAAATCGAATATGCCCCTTTTTATTAAGTCTGGTAATCTAAGAATTAGGGAACAGACACCCTAATTGACGCGAATCCTAAAGATAGATCTATTGGGCCTAACAAACCCCATCCAAAGTACCGGATGCTTTAGTACTTCGAAATTTATATCATATCCGAAGGGTGTCCCGGAATGATGGGGATATTCTTATATATGCATCTTGTTAATGTCGGTTACCAGGTGTTCACCATATGAATGATTTTTATCTCTATGTATGGGATGTGTATTGAAATATGAAATCTTGTGGTCTATTATTATGATTTGATATATATAGGTTAAACCTATAACTCACCAACATTTTTGTTGACGTTTTAAGCATGTTTATTCTCAGGTGATTATTAAGAGCTTCCGCTGTCGCATACTTAAATAAGGACGAGAATTGGAGTCCATGCTTGTATGATATTGTGTAAAAACTGCATTCAAGAAACTTATTTTGTTGTAACATATTTGTATTGTAAACAATTATGTAATGGTCGTGTGTAAACAGGATATTTTAGATTATCATTATTTGATAATCTACGTAAAGACCTTTATTGATGAAATAAAGGTTATGGTTTGTTTTAAAATGAATGCAGTCTTTGAAAAACGTCTCATATAGAGGTCAAAACCTCGCAACGAAATCAATTAATATGGAACGTTTTTAATCAATAAGAACGGTACATTTCAGTTGGTATCCGAGCGTTGGTCTTAGAGAACCAGAATTTTGCATTAGTGTGTCTTATCGAGTTTGTTAGGATGCATTAGTGAGTCTGGACTTCGACCGTGTTTACTTGAAAAATGATTGCTTAACAAATTTTGTTGGAAACTATATATTTTTAACATGTGAATATTATGTGATATATTAACCTCTTAACGCGTTTGATATTATGTGATAGATGTCTACCTCTAGAACAAGTCCCATTGACTCACCTAATAATAATGAAGAGTCAAATGTAAATTGGAATGATTTGTGGACTGATTCACAAGTTCCCGAAGAGGAACCGGAAGAAGAGTCGGAACCGGAAGAAGAATCGGAACCGGAAGAAGAATCGGAACCGGATGAAGAAATAGAACCGGTGGGGGAAATAATAAAACGGTTAAGTAAAAGAAAATCCTCAACCAACCGACCAAGGTTAATTATGGTCAATGGTGTTTCCGCCAAGGAAGCAAAATATTGGGAGGATTACCAATTCTCCGATGAATCGGATTCCGACGAGAAATCCGATGATGTTATAGAAATTACCCCAACTGAATTTAAAAAGGCAAAAGAAAATAATAAGGGAAAGGGCATAAAAATAGAGAAATCTAATTCCAACCCCGATGAACTTTATATGTATCGTCAACCCCCGAAGTCCTTAAGTTGTAACAATGACCCGGGAACCTCTAAACCACCAGGTTTTTCTAAACCAATGTGGATCACGACGGCTCGTATTAGGGGAACATCATATATCCCTAGAAACTTGGCAAAACGAACCAAAACCGAAGAAGAAGAAACGAGCGAGTCGGAATAAGATAGTTGTATTCGTGTGGTGTAATATATGTAATATAGTGTTCGTATGCTTTATGATATATGTAAAAATTGCTTGTATTAATAAGTATTTTTTTATGAATCTAACTCTTGTCTATTTTACAGTTTAAAAACACAAAATGGATAGACAACCCAATATTTTAAGAGACCTACTCGGAGACATGATTGATGAAATCTTGTCTAGAGTCGGCCAGAATTCCTCGGCACAACTATTTAAGGCGAGATCAGTTTGTAAGACATTCGAAGAACGTTCCAAGAATGTCTTGGTTTATAAGAGACTTTCGTTTGAAAGATGGGGGATATCACATTGGGAAACCCATAAGTTACGATGTGTTTACTTTGACGCATATATTGCGGGGAACCCAAATGCTATTTTACGCAACGGGTTAAGAAATTATTTTGACTCAATATATCCGAATATTGGACTTCGTGATTTAGAAAAAGCGGCTAACATGCAACATAAAGAAGCATGTTATGCTTACGGATTAGTAATGTTCGCTTCTCACCAAAGTGAGAACAAGAACATCGGGCTACAACTATTAAACAAAACGTTTCCACAAGTGACGGAGTCGGTAATTGGGGTAAGAAATGAGGTTTTTAGATTATTACGGGACTGTTGGACATTACGTAACCCTCGTCCCTTTGATGACGCTACAACACGCTGTCTTATCAACGGCCATAACGGTTATGTTGCACAAGACCAAGGATGGGAAGTAGTCCTAGTAAAACCAGAATGCATGACTTGTTTCTGGACGTATGAATTACGTGTCTTTATTGCCTTTGCTGAACGACTTGTGTACTAGCTAGAATTATCTTCACAACTATCTTGTATCAAAGTTATTGTGTGCTATATTTCATGCTTTATGTAAAATAAGCGGTATTGTAAGTTTGTAAAATATTGTATAAAAGTTTGAACGCGAAATATTATTATAATCAGTTTTTCATATAGAATTGTAGTAGTTGAATTGTATATTAGCTACTAAGTATGAACTTAACGGGTAGGTACTACCCGAATTTAAACTTATAAAACGCTAATATGAAGAAAAAGCTTTTATAAATGAGTTCATATTATGCTACGAAATACTATTAACTACTCTTAATATTCTGTATGATTAACTTGTTCCATTTAACTATTTTGAAGGAAATGGCACCGACTACTCGACACACCGTGAATATGAATGAAGAGGAATTCCGTACTTTTCTAGCTTCAAACATAGCCGCAGTACAGGCTGCGTTACATACCAACAATAACCTTGGATCTAGCAGTACAGGAAATCGTGTAGGATGCACCTACAAAGAATTCACTGCCTGCAAACCTTTGGAATTTGATGGAACCGAAGGACCAATCGGATTAAAACGGTGGACCGAGAAGGTCGAATCGGTGTTTGCCATAAGTAAGTGTACTGAAGAGGACAAAGTGAAGTATGCTACGCATACCTTCACAGGTTCTGCGTTAACATGGTGGAATACCTATCTAGAGCAAGTGGGACAAGACGATGCGTACGCACTACCGTGGTCAGCATTCAAGCACTTGATGAACGAGAAGTACCGTCCCAGAACCGAGGTCAATAAGCTCAAGACAGAACTTAGAGGGTTACGAACCCAAGGATTTGATATTACCACGTACGAAAGACGATTCACAGAATTGTGCCTATTGTGTCCTGGAGCATTCGAAGATGAGGAAGAGAAGATCGACGCGTTTGTGAAAGGATTACCGGAAAGAATCCAAGAAGATATAAGTTCACACGAGCCCGCCTCCATACAACAGGCATGTAGAATGGCTCACAAACTAGTGAACCAGATTGAAGAAAGAATTAAAGAACAGACTGCTGAAGAGGCCAATGTGAAGCAAGTCAAAAGAAAGTGGGAGGAAAACGGTGATAAGAATCACCAATACAACAACAACAGCAATTACAACAATAATCGCAACAATTATCCCAACAATCGCAACTACAACAAACGGCCCAACAACAACAACAACAACAACAACAACAACAGCAACTACAACAATCATCCCAACAACAATAATAACCGCAACAACAACAACAATCAGAAGCAACTATGCCAAAGGTGTGAAAAGAATCACTCGGGGTTCTGCACCAAATTTTGCAACAAGTGTAAAAGAAATGGTCATAGCGCGGCGAAGTGTGAGGTCTATGGACCAGGGGTTAATAGAACGAAAGGAACAAATGGTGTCGGAACGAGTAATGGCGGAGCAAGTAGTGTCGGAGCAAGTTATGCCAATGTAGTTTGTTATAAATGTGGAAAACCAGGCCACATTATTAGAAATTGCCCGAACCAGGAGAACACGAATGGACAAGGCCGTGGAAGAGTTTTCAATATTAATGCGGTAGAGGCACAGGAAGACCCGGAGCTTGTTACGGGTACGTTTCTTATTGACAATAAATCTGCTTACGTTTTATTTGATTCGGGTGCGGATAGAAGCTATATGAGTAGAGATTTTTGTGCTAAATTAAGTTGTCCATTGACGCCTTTGGATAGTAAATTTTTACTCGAATTAGCAAATGGTAAATTAATTTCAGCAGATAATATATGTCGGAATCGAGAAATTAAACTGGTTAGCGAAACATTTAAGATTGATCTGATACCAGTAGAGTTAGGGAGTTTTGATGTGATAATCGGTATGGACTGGTTGAAAGAAGTGAAAGCGGAGATCGTTTGTTACAAAAATGCAATTCGCATTATACGAGAAAAAGGAAACCCCTTAATGGTGTACGGAGAAAAGGGCAACACGAAGCTACATCTTATTAGTAATTTGAAAGCACAAAAACTAATAAGAAAAGGTTGCTATGCTGTTCTAGCACACGTCGAGAAAGTACAAACTGAAGAAAAGAGCATCAATGATGTTCCCGTCGCAAAAGAATTTCCTGATGTATTTCCGAAAGAATTACCGGGATTACCCCCACATCGATCCGTTGAATTTCAAATAGATCTTGTACCAGGAGCTGCACCAATAGCTCGTGCTCCTTACAGACTCGCACCCAGCGAGATGAAAGAACTACAAAGCCAATTACAAGAACTTTTAGAGCGTGGTTTCATTCGACCAAGCACATCACCGTGGGGAGCTCCTGTTTTGTTTGTCAAGAAGAAAGATGGTACATTCAGGTTGTGTATCGACTACCGAGAGTTGAACAAACTTACTATCAAGAACCGCTACCCACTACCGAGAATCGATGACTTATTTGATCAACTACAAGGCTCGTCTGTTTATTCAAAGATTGACTTACGTTCCGGGTATCATCAAATGCGGGTGAAAGAAGATGATATTCCAAAGACTGCTTTCAGAACACGTTACGGTCATTACGAGTTTATGGTCATGCCGTTTGGTTTAACTAATGCACCAGCTGTGTTCATGGACCTTATGAACCGAGTGTGTGGACCATACCTTGACAAGTTTGTCATTGTTTTCATTGATGACATACTTATTTACTCAAAGAATGACCAAGAACACGGTGAACATTTGAGAAAGGTGTTAGAAGTATTGAGGAAGGAAGAATTGTACGCTAAGTTTTCAAAGTGTGCATTTTGGTTGGAAGAAGTTCAATTCCTCGGTCACATAGTGAACAAAGAAGGTATTAAGGTGGATCCGGCAAAGATAGAAACTGTTGAAAAGTGGGAAACCCCGAAAACTCCGAAACACATACGCCAGTTTTTAGGACTAGCTGGTTACTACAGAAGGTTCATCCAAGACTTTTCCAGAATAGCAAAACCCTTGACTGCATTAACGCATAAAGGGAAGAAATTTGAATGGAATGATGAACAAGAGAAAGCGTTTCAGTTATTGAAGAAAAAGCTAACTACGGCACCTATATTGTCATTGCCTGAAGGGAATGATGATTTTGTGATTTATTGTGATGCATCAAAGCAAGGTCTCGGTTGTGTATTAATGCAACGAACGAAGGTGATTGCTTATGCGTCTAGACAATTGAAGATTCACGAACAAAATTATACGACGCATGATTTGGAATTAGGCGCGGTTGTTTTTGCATTAAAGACTTGGAGGCACTACTTATATGGGGTCAAAAGTATTATATATACCGACCACAAAAGTCTTCAACACATATTTAATCAGAAACAACTGAATATGAGGCAGCGTAGGTGGATTGAATTATTGAATGATTACGACTTCGAGATTCGTTACCACCCAGGGAAGGCAAATGTGGTAGCCGATGCCTTGAGCAGGAAGGACAGAGAACCCATTCGAGTAAAATCTATGAATATAATGATTCATAATAACCTTACTACTCAAATAAAGGAGGCGCAACAAGGAGTTTTAAAAGAGGGAAATTTAAAGGATGAAATACCCAAAGGATCGGAGAAGCATCTTAATATTCGGGAAGACGGAACCCGGTATAGGGCTGAAAGGATTTGGGTACCAAAATTTGGAGATATGAGAGAAATGGTACTTAGAGAAGCTCATAAAACCAGATACTCAATACATCCTGGAACGGGGAAGATGTACAAGGATCTCAAGAAACATTTTTGGTGGCCGGGTATGAAAGCCGATGTTGCTAAATACGTAGGAGAATGTTTGACGTGTTCTAAGGTCAAAGCTGAGCATCAGAAACCATCAGGTCTACTTCAACAACCCGAAATCCCGGAATGGAAATGGGAAAACATTACCATGGATTTCATCACTAAATTGCCAAGGACTGCAAGTGGTTTTGATACTATTTGGGTAATAGTTGATCGTCTCACCAAATCAGCACACTTCCTACCAATAAGAGAAGATGACAAGATGGAGAAGTTAGCACGACTGTATTTGAAGGAAGTCGTCTCCAGACATGGAATACCAATCTCTATTATCTCTGATAGGGATGGCAGATTTATTTCAAGATTCTGGCAGACATTACAGCAAGCATTAGGAACTCGTCTAGACATGAGTACTGCCTATCATCCACAAACTGATGGGCAGAGCGAAAGGACGATACAAACGCTTGAAGACATGCTACGAGCATGTGTTATTGATTTCGGAAACAGTTGGGATCGACATCTACCGTTAGCAGAATTTTCCTACAACAACAGCTACCATTCAAGCATTGAGATGGCGCCGTTTGAAGCACTTTATGGTAGAAAGTGCAGGTCTCCGATTTGTTGGAGTGAAGTGGGGGATAGACAGATTACGGGTCCGGAGATTATACAAGAAACTACCGAGAAGATCATCCAAATTCAACAACGGTTGAAAACCGCCCAAAGTCGACAAAAGAGCTACGCTGACATTAAAAGAAAAGATATAGAATTTGAAATTGGAGATATGGTCATGCTTAAAGTTGCACCTTGGAAAGGCGTTGTTCGATTTGGTAAACGAGGGAAATTAAATCCAAGGTATATTGGACCATTCAAGATTATTGATCGTGTCGGACCAGTAGCTTACAGACTTGAGTTACCTCAACAACTCGCGGCTGTACATAACACTTTCCACGTCTCGAATTTGAAGAAATGTTTTGCTAAAGAAGATCTCACTATTCCGTTAGATAAAATCCAAATCAACGAAAAACTTCAATTCATCGAAGAACCCGTCGAAATAATGGATCGTGAGGTTAAAAGACTTAAGCAAAACAAGATACCAATTGTTAAGGTTCGATGGAATGCTCGTAGAGGACCCGAGTTCACCTGGGAGCGTGAAGATCAGATGAAGAAGAAATACCCGCATCTATTTCCAGAAGATTCGTCAACACCTTCAACAGCTTAAAAATTTCGGGACGAAATTTATTTAACGGGTAGGTATTGTAGTGACCCGAACTTTTCCATGTTTATATATATTAATTGAGATTGATATTTACATGATTAAATGTTTCCAACATGTTAAGCAATCAAACTTGTTAAGACTTGATTAATTGAAATATGTTTCATATAGACAATTGACCACCCAAGTTGACCGGTGATTCACGAACGTTAAAACTTGTAAAAACTATACGATGACATATATATGGTTATATATATAGTTAACATGTTTTTATTATAAGTATGTATCTCATTAGGTATTTTAACAATGAGTTATATACATAAAAATGAGACTATTAATTTAAGAAACTCGAAAACGATATATATAACGATTATCGTTATAACAACGTCTTACTAGGTACATATGAATCATATTAAGATATTGATACACTTGGTTAATTATGTTAAATGATAATTAAATATATTATTAAGTGCATTAACAATGAAATACATATGTAAAAATAAGACTACTAACTTAATGATTTCGAAACGAGACATATATGTAACGATTATCGTTGTAACGACATTTAACTGTATATACATCATACTGAGATATATTATATATCATAATATCATGATAATATAACAATTTAATATCTCATTTGTTATAATAAACAATGGGTTAACAACATTCAACAAGATCGTTAACCTAAAGGTTTCAAAACAATATTTACATGTAACGACTAACGATGACTTAACGACTCAGTTAAAATGTATATACATGTAGTGTTTTAATATGTATTCATACACTTTTGAAATACTTCAAGACACTTATCAAAATACTTCTACTTAACAAAAATGCTTACAATTACATCCTCGTTCAGTTTCATCAACAATTCTACTCGTATGCACCCGTATTCGTACTCGTACAATACACAGCTTTTAGATGTATGTACTATTGGTATATACACTCCAATGATCAGCTCTTAGCAGCCCTTGTGAGTCACCTAACACATGTGGGAACCATCATTTGGCAACTAGCATGAAATATCTCATAAAATTACAAAAATATGAGTAATCATTCATGACTTATTTACATGAAAACAAAATTACATATCCTTTATATCTAATCCATACACCAACGACCAAAAACACCTACAAACACTTTCATTCTTCAATTTTCTTCATCTAATTGATCTCTCTCAAGTTCTATCTTCAAGTTCTAAGTGTTCTTCATAAATTTCAAAAGTTCTAGTTTCATAAAATCAAGAATACTTTCAAGTTTGCTAGCTCACTTCCAATCTTGTAAGGTGATCATCCAACCTCAAGAAATCTTTGTTTCTTACAGTAGGTTATCATTCTAATACAAGGTAATAATCATATTCAAACTTTGGTTCAATTTCTATAACTATAACAATCTTATTTCAAGTGATGATCTTACTTGAACTTGTTTTCGTGTCATGATTTTGCTTCAAGAACTTTGAGCCATCCAAGGATCCATTGAAGCTAGATCCATTTTTCTCTTTTCCAGTAGGTTCATCCAAGGAACTTAAGGTAGTAATGATGTTCATAACATCATTCGATTCATACATATAAAGCTATCTTATTCGAAGGTTTAAACTTGTAATCACTAGAACATAGTTTAGTTAATTCTAAACTTGTTCGCAAACAAAAGTTAATCCTTCTAACTTGACTTTTAAAATCAACTAAACACATGTTCTATATCTATATGATATGCTAACTTAATGATTTAAAACCTGGAAACACGAAAAACACCGTAAAACCGGATTTACGCCGTCGTAGTAACACCGCGGGCTGTTTTGGGTTAGTTAATTAAAAACTATGATAAACTTTGATTTAAAAGTTGTTATTCTGAGAAAATGATTTTTATTATGAACATGAAACTATATCCAAAAATTATGGTTAAACTCAAAGTGGAAGTATGTTTTCTAAAATGGTCATCTAGACGTCGTTCTTTCGACTGAAATGACTACCTTTACAAAAACGACTTGTAACTTATTTTTCCGACTAGAAACCTATACTTTTTTTGTTTAGATTCATAAAATAGAGTTCAATATGAAACCATAGCAATTTGATTCACTCAAAACGGATTTAAAATGAAGAAGTTATGGGTAAAACAAGATTGGATAATTTTTCTCATTTTAGCTACGTGAAAATTGGTAACAAATCTATTCCAACCATAACTTAATCAACTTGTATTATATATTATGTAATCTTGAGATACCATAGACACGTATACAATGTTTCGACCTATCATGTCGACACATCTATATATATTTCGGAACAACCATAGACACTCTATATGTGAATGTTGGAGTTAGCTATACAGGGTTGAGGTTGATTCCAAAATATATATAGTTTGAGTTGTGATCAATACTGAGATACGTATACACTGGGTCGTGGATTGATTCAAGATAATATTTATCGATTTATTTCTGTACATCTAACTGTGGACAACTAGTTGTAGGTTACTAACGAGGACAGCTGACTTAATAAACTTAAAACATCAAAATATATTAAAAGTGTTGTAAATATATTTTGAACATACTTTGATATATATGTATATATTGTTATAGGTTCGTGAATCAACCAGTGGCCAAGTCTTACTTCCCGACGAAGTAAAAATCTGTGAAAGTGAGTTATAGTCCCACTTTTAAAATCTAATATTTTTGGGATGAGAATACATGCAGGTTTTATAAATGATTTACAAAATAGACACAAGTACGTGAAACTACATTCTATGGTTGAATTATCGAAATCGAATATGCCCCTTTTTATTAAGTCTGGTAATCTAAGAATTAGGGAACAGACACCCTAATTGACGCGAATCCTAAAGATAGATCTATTGGGCCTAACAAACCCCATCCAAAGTACCGGATGCTTTAGTACTTCGAAATTTATATCATATCCGAAGGGTGTCCCGGAATGATGGGGATATTCTTATATATGCATCTTGTTAATGTCGGTTACCAGGTGTTCACCATATGAATGATTTTTATCTCTATGTATGGGATGTGTATTGAAATATGAAATCTTGTGGTCTATTATTATGATTTGATATATATAGGTTAAACCTATAACTCACCAACATTTTTGTTGACGTTTTAAGCATGTTTATTCTCAGGTGATTATTAAGAGCTTCCGCTGTCGCATACTTAAATAAGGACGAGAATTGGAGTCCATGCTTGTATGATATTGTGTAAAAACTGCATTCAAGAAACTTATTTTGTTGTAACATATTTGTATTGTAAACAATTATGTAATGGTCGTGTGTAAACAGGATATTTTAGATTATCATTATTTGATAATCTACGTAAAGACCTTTATTGATGAAATAAAGGTTATGGTTTGTTTTAAAATGAATGCAGTCTTTGAAAAACGTCTCATATAGAGGTCAAAACCTCGCAACGAAATCAATTAATATGGAACGTTTTTAATCAATAAGAACGGGACATTTCATGATTGATTTCCGGGATTTAAGGGATTTAAAGAGAATCTTACGTAACAAGATTTAGTTCTTTGGTGATTAAGGAAATCAGGATCTTCTTTGATTATATTCAATAATCTGTTTCGATTGCTCTGTCGGATATTTCACTATAAATTCACCCCTTCGTTTCCTTATTTTCCATGACACACACCTTCTATTCTTTCTCCCTTGATTCTTACTTTAAAGCATTCATCAATATGCTCCATCCAGTCCTGATTTTTGATATACTCCTAACTTTTATATCTGTCATTCTTCTTTTTCATCTACCACCAGAAGAATCTATTTACTTCTACTATACTCTTGTGTTTATAGTGTTTCTAATTCTCCCGTGTCTCTATATTGCTATCTGCATCGATATACACGGTTTGTAATTTCGGGGTTATTATCGGAGTTTATATTCTTCATTATTTTTCGGAGCTTCATGCTTTCGTTTTCTCTTCCCGACTTCGAGTCAAGCGAGTAATGGTCCGGAATTTGTAGATATGAAATTCAGAATGAACATAGCTAATGCTCTAAGAAGAAAATGGTAATAGAATGATTTTGATTTGTTAAATTACCAGAATACCCTGGAGAAGACCGAGTCATCCAGAAAAATATTCTCTTGATATGTTTAGAGATTAGATAGAATGTAAGAGTCGTGTAAATGGCACATGATGACGGTACTGTGAATCATCATGCTTCATTAGAAACTCAGCATGACTTACTGTAATATAATGATGTTGATCAAGTGTCATTATATTATACTAATCCATGCTTCAGTTCCCAACACTACTTCAAAACATTCATATTTTAAACTCGAAGGTTTCAGAATTTAGAAACTAACACAGTTTCTTTTATGTTGCAGATATTACAGAGAGATAAATGATCTCAGATAAGAATAGTTGTGAAAATATCGCCAGAAATATGGAGGATATTTATAATAGAACATACGAGAATATCTTAGAATTTCTAATATCAATGGATGATGAAGAAGATTTGTCTGTGAAGGTTTAGAATGAGAAATAAGATGTTTGCTAACGATTTCAGCAGGCACAGAATCATTTGGATTCTTTGAAGGTAAACTTATTCTTTGTGATTTGTCCACGGCTTTCTTCATAGTTTCGCATAATTTGCTTTTCGGTACTAAATTTTCTATCGAGCGTTCCTAACACTCCTTTCTTTATCATCAAACTTTTGGCCATTAAGATCATCTACAACATGCTGCTTCGTCAGCATTTTCAAAGTTAACTGATCTGGGTCATCGGTTATCAAACCGAGGTAGTTTCAGGAGAATTGTGTTTTTAGAATGATTAATCGCTGATGGTAATATTATGGAATATAAAAGGTTCCCCAGTAACAATAAAGAGTACGCATATATATCGTGGTTATAATAAAGTTGTTTCGGATGAAAAGTCGGAGTTGACTTGCTGGAGCTGTGACAAAATTAGCTACTTTGGAAAGGGATTGCAAAACGATCTTCGGTAATAACAATGTCAAAGGAACTAGAACAGATACGTGTCAAACGTTTACTCAGTTTCCGAGGATTTTCAGGTGCATAACTATATGCGTCAATCTTTTCTTCCGTAGATGAAGTGCGGTTGGTTTATCCTCTCGATTGAGGTGTTTTTAAGAATCATGATAGATTTGAACGTTGATTGTAATCGTCGAGATACAATGAGGTTTAAGATGAAATCAAGTGGCAATCTTGAAGAAATGTTTAGTTTCATATGTTATAATCAATATTTGAATTCATTTTAATTGTCCAATGTCATTAGTCCACAGTCGATAGTCCACAGTAACAGTCCAATAATTCATATATAGTTTAATATATAATATACGAATTAATTAATACGTGTCGTGACCCGTATACGTCTCAGACTCGATCACAACTCAAACTATATTTATTATTGTAGAATCAACCTCAACCCTGTATAGAGAACTCGATCATTACTGCATATAGAGTGTCTATGGTGATTCCAAATAATATATATAGATGCGTCGATATGATAGGTCAAAACATTGTATACGTGTCCCGATATTTAAAGTGCGTAAAATAATTACAGAAATTAAATGACGATAAATAAAAGTACGATAATTAAATTGCGATAAATAAACTGCGATAAATAAAATGTAATCAGTTAGCTAGGAACAGTTAGCTGGAACAGTTAGCGTGGATTCTTAACAAAAAATTTTCATAGTTAATTTGTTTGTTTCTAACAGATTTTATTTTGTCATATGTTTTCTTCATATGCCACTTGTTGGATTCTGGGAAGTCAAAATCCAAATATGAAATTGAATGAAAATGGTTATTCTGCGGTGAACGGATACGTATATTGGTGGTTGTAAGTAGGATAATAAATGACTGTTGAATCAGCTTCGACGAATGTACAATGTAACTTATTAAGATGAAATCTAATTATTCCTCGGGTATTACCTACCCGTTAAAAAAAAATTTCACCATTAATATTTTGTACAAAAGAACTTTTAATTACAATCTTTATGAAAACATATATACATATATATTTTCTTCAGATGAAATCATGAATTTAATGAGTTAATATGATATTAATCTCATTTGCTTTTCGGTTTGAGCTAGAATAAGAAATCTCTAAAACTTTTTGAAACCACATATTCTTCGCAGAACATCAATGAAGTTATGGATCAATACTTCATCGTTCATTATTGTTGGTACTCCTTGGTATCTATGGTGCGTATGATGTTGATGTTTGTGGGACAGATTATGATGTCGAGACGTGTGATGTGGATGTTGTTTGTTAGTGGTGATGATGGTATTGTTGATGTTATTGATGGTGGTGCTGATTATGCTGCGGGTGCTGCTACTGGTGTTTGCAACCTTCGCAGCATGTTCTCCAAAGCCGTCACGCGAGCGCGAAGTTCGTTAACTTCTGCTAGTACACCGGGATGATTGGCGGTTGGAGCGAGCGAATGAACAAGATTTGTAATATGGGATAGTATATAATCGTGATGAGATAATCTATAAATGAGAGAGAAAATGGTGTTTCGAATAGGTTCGCTGGTAAGTGCTTCAGGTTCATCGCCAAGAGGGCAATTTGGTGGATGGAATGGATCACCTTCTTCTTGTCTCCAGTGATTTAGTATATTACGAACCCATCCCCAATTCATCCAGAATAGATGATGGGAAATTGGTTGATCCATTCCGGTGATGCTGCTTTCGGAGCCCGAATGGAAATCCATATCGGCATAACTGTCGGAATCTGAAGAATTCGAACTAGATGTGGAATCCATCTTGTATAATGGGGAAAATGAATTTTTGGTATGGAATAGATTATAGGAGTTAGATTTGGTACTCTTCAATACATAATTTACATATGTATATATAATACCAAAATCCCGTAAATTACGGAGAATCTTTGAAAAGATTTCAGTCAAAGTTCGCAATAACAGATATGCTAAGATAAGAATTCGTCTATACACTATCAATGCAGTAAATGCAGTAAAATGCGTCTAGACTTATGAATGATAAGCAGGTAATTTCCTAAGGATGATAAGCAGATGATTTCTGACTAGAAATGATAAGCAAAACTTTTGACATGTAGACACGGTCGAAGTCCAGACTCATTAATGCATCCTAACAACTACTAGTTAGACACACTAATGCAAGACCTGGTTCGCTATGACCACCGCTCTGATACCAACTGAAAGGACCCGTTCATATACATTATAAACGATTCACAATAGTTGATTACATCGCGAGGTATTTGACCTCTATATGATACATATTACAAACATTGCATTCGTTTTTAAAAGACAAACTTTCTTTACAACGAAAATTGACAGTATGCACACCATTTCATAATATATCCAACTATAATTGACTTAATAATAAACTTGATGAACTCAATGACTCGAATGCAACGTCTTTCAAAATATGCCATGAATGACTCCAAGTAATATCCTTAAAGTGAGCTAATGCACAGCGGAAGATTTCTTTAATACCTGAGAATAAACATGCTTTAAAGTGTCAACCAAAAGGATGGTGAGTTCATAGGTTTATCATAACAATCATTTCAATATATTAATAGACCACAAGATTTCCGTTTATAAATATATGTACACTCGCAAGTGTATAAAAGTATTCTATAAGTTGTAGGCACCCGGTAACAAGCCTTAACGTTTATGTTTTACCCTCTGAAGTACACCAGATCATGTGTGTTTAAAATAACCTCGAAGTACTAAAGCATCCCATAGTCAGGATGGGGTTTGTCAGACCCAATAGATCTATCTTTAGGATTCGCGCCTACCGTACATAGACAAGTAGTTTAATGTTACCAAGCTAAGGGTATATTTCTGGTTTAAACCCACATAGAATTAGTTTTAGTACTTGTGCCTATTTCGTAAAACATTTATAAATCAGCGCATGTATTCTCAGCCCAAAAATATATATAAAAAGGGAGCAAATGAAACTCACTTTTGCCTTGAAGGTATTTAATTTGACTTAGTCTCCGATAGATATCACGAACCTAACCATATATATAATATATCAACATATTTTCTTTTTTAAGTAATCGTTACATATATATATATACTATTAATACTTTTAATATTTTCTTAGTCCGTAGTTAGCAGTCCGATGTTAGTGGTCCACAATTAGTTGCTTAAATAAAATAAATAAAGACCCCATCGTATTCGTATTAATCAGAATTAATCTCGACCCATGGTACCATGTTGTCAAATGACGTGTTGCGTACATAAAGTACCGTGTTGTCAAATGACGTGTTGCGTACAATCATGAGGTCTTATGATTAATCTTCTCGTGTTGTTTACGGGTGGTCCTGAAATATATAAAATCAAATCATAAGTAATTATATATAAAATATCATATTAATTAGAAAAGATATGATTAATTTACTTTTTCTCCAAATATTTTCGTAGCTAAACTAGCTTCGGATACCCAATCTTGTTTTAGTCGTAGTTTCTTCATTACAACTCCGTTTTTGTTGGTTCAACTTGCCAATTCCTTGGATCGAGTCAAATTTTAAGAATATGAACTGAAAATACCTTAGTTTGTATTCGAAATCATAGATTATAGGTCAAACTTTAGTGAAACTTATGAAAGTGATCATTTTCCATCATAAAAATAACATTTAATGATCATTTTTCTAAAAATACTTACACTTTGAGTTAAACCATGAAATTTTTATGTGTTAACATATTCATAAGAAATATCATTTTTCCAGAACATGAACTTCCAATTCAAAGTTCAAGATGGTTTTTAATTATCCAACCCAAAACAGCCCCCGGTTGCACTCTGACGACGTAGATTCAGTTTTTAAGATGTTCTTTGTAAAACCAAGTTATATCTTGTTAGGTTAGCATATCATTATGATATATTACAGGTCTTGAAGTGTTTTAAAAGTCAAGTTAGAAGGATCTATTTAGTTTACGAACAAGTTTGAAATCATTCAAACTATGTTCTTGTTGTTAAAATTTTATACCACAAAATAAGATAGCTATATGAATATGAATTGAATAAGATTATGAACAAGGTTACTACCTCAAGTTACTTGGACAAAGTTACTGCAAAAGATAAGAAATAATCTTGGAATCAAAGAGTGGTGGAGTTAGATCAAAAGGTTGGAAGTAAACTTCTTCAAATGGGTGGTTATTTTGATATGTTCTTGAAAGAGTTTTCTTATGGTGTTTAAGGCTTGTAATTGAAGCTAAATGATGGGGAAAATGCTTGGAGATGATCAAGTATGAAGTTAGGAGTATTTTGAGAGAAAAATGAGGGTGTAGGTATGAGAAAATGGAGTGAAGAAATGGTGTTCATTTATAAAAATGTTTTTAGTTTATAAAGAAAGAAAATGATACCTAATTTTGTTTTCTTACTAATAATTCATACTACTTGACAAATCCTAGTTACCTCATATCTAGGGCAGTAATAATGTTGATTAGGATGTTGATTTGATGTGTATATACCAATAGTAAATACGTATAGAAGCTGGATATGATATGGCTACATATACCCTAGATATACGTATAGAAATCTTGAGGAAACGGAACGAGAATTCAAATATAGCTATCTTTTGTGAATATACTTATATTGTTTTATGTATTTAAGTCCTTAAAAAGTGATTAAATACTTTATATATACGATACGTGTATAAGCATTATATATTATAAGTATATATATCAAAGAATGTTACGTATAGTTATCGTTTTGAAAACTTAAGTTAGTAGTTTCAAAATATACTTATAACTCATTGTCATTAGTACACAATGAGATGTTAAACCATCCTTAGATCATGTTAAATATATATAAATACATATATATACAAAAACGTATAATTATCGTATGTTATATAGTTCGTGATATCATCGGTCATATTGGACGGTCAAACGTTGTGTAAAACTCTTTTCAAAAACACAAGTCTCAACAATTTGGATTGCTTATCATGTTGGTATGGTTTAATTTATGTAAATATTAATCTCATAAGTATAATTTGGTCGGAAAATTCTGGGTCATTACAATTTGACCTCTATATGATACATTTTACAAGCATTGCATTTGTTTTAAAAGACAAACTTTCATTACTTCGAAAGTTGACAGGCATGCATACTATTTTATAACATCTATCTATAAATGATCTAATCTGTCATTTACTTAATCATAATCTTTACTGAACTCAACGACTTGAATGCAACGTCTTTTGAAATATGCCATGAATGATTCCAAGTAATATCTTTAAAATGAGCTAATGCACAGCGGAAGATTTCTTTGATACCTGAGAATAAACATGCTTTAAAGTGTCAACCAAAAGGTTGGTGAGTTCATTAGTTTATCATAGTCATTCATTTTAATCATTTTAATAGACCACAAGAATTTCATTTCCAGTTCTCATAAGTATACGTCCCATGCATAGAGACAAAAATCATTCATATGGATTGAACACCTGGTAACCGACATTAACTAGATGAATATAAGAATATCCCCTATCATTCCGGGAAATCCTTCGGACATGATAAAACAACATCGAAGTACTAAAGCATCCGGTACTTTGGATGGGGTTCGTTAGGTCTAATAGATCTATCTTTAGGATTCGCGTCAATTAGGCGTGCACTAATTCTAAAAATTAGTGATGTTCCCTAATTCTTAGGCTACCAAGCAAAAAGGGGCATATTCGGCTTCGATCATTCAACCATATAATGTAGTTTCGATTACTTGTGTCTATTTCGTAAAACATTTATAAAAATTGTGCATGTATTCTCAGCCCAAAAATATAAAGGGTAAAAAGGCAAATGAAACTCACCTATTGTATTTCGTAGTAAAAATACATATAACGTCATTGAACAAGTGCAAGGTTGGCCTCGGATTCACGAACCTAAATTAATTATATATATATATATATATATATATATATATATATATATATGTGTGTGTGTGTGTGTGTGTGTGTGTTGGTCAATATTTGTCTAACAAATTAGGTCAAGTCATAGTGTACCAAAATGCTCGAGACTAAAATGCAAAAGTCAACAAAAGTCAATTTGACTTAGAATGATTTCCAAATTTTATACATGATTACTATATAGTTTAAATATCGTCGTTTTATATTTTTAAATATTTTTAAAAGATTTATTAGAGTAAATAATATAATTCATTTATTAATAAATAAAACTTTATATAAAAAAATATACTTATATATATCATAAGTAATAAAATTTATAAAGTTCATTTAATATCATAAAGATAATATGATAGGTATTATTAAAGTAATTTTATTACACGTAGTAAAATATGTTTGTATCACATATTTATTTGATAAAATAATATCTATAATAATAATAAGTAAAAGTTGTATTATTTTATAATAATAATTATTATTATTCTATTAATAAAATATCAATATCTTATAATATTTTAATTTTTTCATGATACTCATACTCATTATTTCCTAATCATTTCGTGTAATAGCTTTTAATCGTCTTTTATATTGTGTTCATAATACTAATAATAATAGTACTAAAAAGAATTAGGTGTTACTAATATTAGTTTTAATTACAATAATACTAATAATGATAATTACTATGATATTATTAATAATACTACTAACTATTTTAATGATAATAATAATAAAAACAATAACAATAACCATTTTTAAATAGTGATATATATATTAATAATGATGATGATGATAATAATAATAATAATAATAATAATAATAATAATAATAATAATAATAATAATAATAATAATAATAATTTGATAAAAACTAGAACGACTATAGTAACGACGATAATAATAATCATTTTTAATAATAATATCAAAAATTCAATTGACCATAACTTCTAATCCGTTCATCGAAACCATTCTACATCTAAAGGAAAAGTTCTTAATTTTTCACTAGCTTTCCAATGACATGCATATCTTATACCTTATCTCAATCGCAGGTGTAACTAATTCGTGATTCAACATAACCTAACTAAGGGCAATATCAAAAGTAAAAGCATGCATAATCCTAAATACTCGAGCACTAGTCAGGGATACACTATTAATATGTAAAAATTTATTTACGAGTACTCACGTATCAATATTGAGATTCAATATTGCAGGAAAGGTACGTCGACGCAACGGAGATGATAAACACTAAATTGACCTCATGAGCATACCCATTAACCATACCCATCATCTCCATAGCTATAACCCATAATTTCCTTAGCCCTATCCCGCTCCCAAAACTTGTTTTGAAATAGCTCGCGCGTACCCCTTGTGGTAGTATTTTATGTATAATACTAATAATAATAATAATATTAATATTAATAATCTTGATATTAATAATAATAATAATAATATAAATAATAATATATCTATAAGGAGTACTAGATATAAGAAGATGAATGTATGTGTTCTTAAAACTCGAATTACGTCTTCATTTATAGAATATTAAGAACTCTTGCACTTCATGCGTTACAGCACATATACACCTATTTAAGCCACCGGTGATAACATATATAATCATATATATATATATATATATATATATATATATATATATATATATATATATATATATATATATATATATATATATATATATATATAATATATATATTTAATCTTTAGAATTAATTGAATATTATATTATATTTACGTGCGTAGTAAAAATGTAATTTTTACTAAAATGACTCTTACGTTGTCACTCGACTCATGTACCACTTTCGGTTTTTCGAGCACTCTTTCGTACGTTTAGAAAACTAGTCTTTTACGTTACGCGACGTGTACCTTTAATAATAATTTGACTTATTTATCATAAATTTACTTTATGAAAATATATCTTATAAAATTTGAGCGTCGTGGTCATTTGCTTCTATAAATCAGTGACTCGTTGTTTATCAAAATATATTATTTTAAATCAGGACATTTTATGATTAAGTTATATATATTTTTATTTTCATTTCGGAATATAAATTTGAACTATTTACTTAATATAGTTTTTCAAAACTAATGTCATTCAAAACTTATATATTTAGAAATCTTTTAAATGTTAAGAATTACTATTTTGTAACATTTGGATTTATAAAGTTTAAAATTGATATAGTTTATTTATATATAATCGTTCATAAAACATTTTAATAACCAAATTATTTTATATTCAAAAATCATTTTAATTTCATTGATAACTATTAGAATATATTTTGAAACAAATACGTTTATATAAAGTATTATACGTCTAATACTTTGTTAATGTTTTCAATTTATGTCCTTTCCGAGGTAACGATAATTTCGGTATTAACGCCGTCGTAGTGAAATCGGGGGCTGTTTTGGGTTAGATAATTAAAAACTATGATAAACTTTGATTTAAAAGTTGTCCTTCTGAGAAAATAATTTTTCTTATGAACATGAAACTATATCCAAAAATCGTGGTTAAACTCAAAGTGGAAGTATGTTTTTCAAAATGGTCATCAAGACGTCGTTCTTTCGACTGAAATGACTACCTCTTAGAAAAATGACTTGTAACTTGTATTTTTGACTATAAACTTATACTTTTTCTATTTAGTTTCATAAATTTAAGTTCATTATGAAACCATAGCAATTGGATTCACTCAAAACGGATTTAAAACGAAGAAGTTACGAGTAAAAAAAATTTGGATATTTTTGCTTGTTTTAGCTACGTGAAACTTTGTAACAAATCTATGCTAACCATAACTTAACTAACTTATATTGTATTATACATATTATGTAATCTTGATAGACCATAGACACGTATACAATGTTTTGACATATCATATCGACGTCATCTATATATATTATTTGGAATAACCATAGACACTCTGTATGCGGTAATAATCGAGTTAGCTATATAGGGTTGAGGTTGATTCCAAAATAATATATATATACTTTGAGTTGTGATCGAGTCTGAGACTTGTATTATACATATTTATGAACGATGAAAACTAGGTGTTAATACCGAAATTATCGTTACCTCGGAAAGGGCATAAATTGAGAAACACCCTAAAACACTTGAATTCATTTAAAATGGAATAAAAGAGAATAAAAAAGCAAAGAAAGAAACTAAGTGTGGGGAGAATGTACCAAGTTATTCAATTAAAAAACTATCTATCACATGTTTCTGTAAAGTTATTGCAGGTGCTTTTGTTTTGAACTAAATTGACTGTTTTACCCGCAATATTATAATAAAGATAAAAGAAAAGATGGATCTACACGATGAATCAATTCCATCATTAAAAGGAAGTAAAGTCTTCTGAAAAAGACACGCGTTTCTTGATTTAGGTTAAGAAGTTGTCGTCCAGACCAGCTGTAGGTTGACGAAAAATCTAGAAAAGTCATCTCTAAAATTAGCAGAAAATTCACGGACCTCAGCATCAAACAGGGTCGCCAAGTGGTCAGACTTATCCTAACCATGAGATGATCTGTCTCGTAAAATGGGGAGGGCGCCGTGCAAATTAGCTTGATAAGACTAATGAATCAGACCCCCAGAAAAGGATAATCTTCTTAAAAGATTAAAAATCAGCTTTTAAGCCTGATATTACTCAATTCTTGAAATTGACTTTAAAAGATTGAGAATTACAAACTCATGGAATTCAATGCTATCTAAACTCGAGCTTGAATGAGAAAATATTTTGATCAAATTAAAACCAATTTATTTTTCTGAAAACTCATTTTCAATGCGTTCATTACCATTGAACGTAAAATCCTAGAAATTCACCTGGAATTCATTAGGTCACCTGAACCAAATAGGGTGTCAACCGTAAGAACGGTGGTTGCATAGCATGGTCAAAGACAGGACCTTGTGCCAGACCAAAAAACTTTAGGGTAATCTTTACTATTGCTCCTACAAAGGATAGTAATTGCATCCGACACGATATAGACCATAATCAAAATCATGTCACGGGACATTGCCTTAACAGTTGCTTGTTCAACGCTTTCCTTTACAACCGGACGGTAGTTTACCGAAAGGTAATATACGGAGCAAGTATACTGGACGTGTTGCTTTCCCAATACAAGGTTAGCAAGTAGGTGACACAAAATCATAAGTTTTGAGCTAAAATTTTCAAATCTGAAACCCACCAAACCCACAAAAATAATTTGCAAACACCGGTGAAGGGTTATTCCGGAAAACTTATCTAGGGTAAAAGTTAGAATGAATTTTCAAAAGATCAAATGTTTTCATAAAGATCCAATTTCCTTAAGGATCTAAATTTTTATAGTCATGTGGGACTGTAAACCACATCGTTACTATCATTGTTTATACCGCCGTATCAAAATCACTAATGTATAAAGTGTGAAGAATAAAGAAGTGATTCGTGTGATTTAATTTTAAGTTCTGTATTGCTTGAGGACAAGCAACGCTCAAGTGTGGGAATATTTAAAAACTTGATGTGAAAGCAGAGGGGTACGAAATACTATTATTTTTACTACGAAATACGTTACAAATTACACAAGTTATTTATATTTATTTACAGATGGGATATACCTAAACCTTGCTACAACACTATAGGCAGTGTACCTAATCGTAGAGTAGTATAGTTTTTAGTAAGTCCGGTTCGTTCCACAGGGAGACGGATTATTGCGTACACTATATTTTTAAACAATTATATTTGTATAAATATATATTTTTATATATAATAATAATAATAATATAAAAGGGGGTTTACCGTTTAATAATTGGTTTGTTGATTTTATATTTTAAGTCACAATTAAAAACTAATGAAAAATATAAATGACGATAATTTAAGTGCGTAAAATAAAATGCGATAAGAAATAAGATAAAATTATTATACTTATTTAAACTTCCGTAATCATGATGTTTGACTTTTTGATTTTAATTAATTATCCTGGGTTAATTGTCTTTTGTCCTGGATTATTTAATATGTCCATATGGTTTTTGTCCATAACAGTCCATCAGTCATAAATATAAAGTGCGAGTGTCCTCGTCAAATTATCCTTATATCTGAAGTCAAATATTCCAACTAATTGGGGACTTAAACTATAATTACACCAATTTTCCTTGTATGTAATTCACCCCTGTTTTAATAAGTCCATTGACTATTAATCCATTCCCGTGTCCGGTTAAATGAACGATTATTAGTACTTATAAATATCCCGCCCATCTTGTCCGATCGAGTGTATATGGCTATTTATAGGTACATCCAATTGTAAATCTTTATATTAAATTAACGAACTATCATTCAATTAAACAAATATAAAGCCCATTAATAGCCCATAGTCTAATTTCCAAAAGTGTCGTTCTTTTGTTCAAACCCCAATTATGGTACAAAGCCCAATTACCCTGTCTTTAATATTTAGCCCAACATCATGATTACTTCGATTTAAATAAGCATAATAATAACTTAGTTACAAGACATTAATTTAAAAAGGAGAACATAACTTACATTGAGTATTTATCGCGTAGCTTTACACAGACAGAATTTCGACTTTAAAACCCGTAAAATAACCTTTACATAACCCAAACTAACCTAATATAAAACTAAACTTATATATATTATAAATATATATATAATATATATATTAAGATATAGAGAGATATTGATATTGTGTAAAGAACTCGGCCAGAATTCGTTGCATTTATAGGACCTGGCCTGGAATTTTCATCCATGCGATCGCATGGAATTTCTGCCTTCTGGCCATGCGATCGCATGGCCACCCTGGATCCAGCTATTTTGCTTTGTTTCTAGCTTGTCGACATAATTTATTATATATATATATATATATATATATATATATATATATATATATATATATATATATATATATATATATATATATATATATATATTATATTCTTGTGCATAGTAGACTTGTAATTTTAGGTCCGTTGCGTCACGCGTTGATAGTTGGTTCAGGTCCCAGTTCCGGATTTTCGAACGTCCTTTCGTACTATTTAATATCTTGTACTTTGCGTTTTGCAATTTGTAATTTGCACAAAAAAATTATTTTCCTTAATTTGCACTTTCGAACGTCCTTTTGTACTATTTAATCTTTAGAATTAATTGAATATTATATTATATTTATGTGCATAGTAAAAATGTAATTTTTACTAAAATGACTCTTACGTTGTCACTCGACTCATGTACCACTTTCGGTTTTTCGAGCGCTCTTTCGTACGTTTAGAAAACTAGCCTTTTACGTTACGCGACGTGTACCTTTAATAATAATTTGACTTATTTATCATAAATTTACTTTATGAAAATATATCTTATAAAATTTGAGCGTCGTGGTCATTTGCTTCTATAAATCAATGACTCGTTGTTTATCAAAATATATTATTTTAAATTAGGACGTTTTATGATTAAGTTATATATATTTTTATTTTCATTTCGGAATATAAATTTGAACTATTTACTTAATATAGTTTTTCAAAACTAATGTCATTCAAAACTTATATATTTAAAAATCTTTTAAATGTTAAGAATTACTATTTCGTAACATTTGGATTTTTAAAGTTTAAAATTGATATAGTTCATTTATATATAATCGTTCATAAAACATTTTAATAACCAAATTATTTTATATTCAAAAATCATTTTAATTTCATTGATAACTATTAGAATATATTTTGAAACAAATACGTTTATATAAAGTATTATACGTCTAATACTTTGTTAATGTTTTCAAGTTATAATATATACACATATACATATATAATCATATTCGTTCATATAATGGTTCGTGAATCATTGGAATTTAGTCGAGGTTAAATGAGTGTATGAACACAGTTTAAAATTCTTGAGATTCAACTAAAAACTTTGCTTATCGTGTCGGAAATATATAAAGATTAAAGTTTAAATTTGGTTAGAAATTTCCGGGTTGTCACAGTACCTACCCGTTAAAGAAATTTCGTCCCGAAATTTGAGTGGAAAGGTCGTGAATGATAATAAGTATGTTTTCATGATGCATACGGGCTGAAAATTAGAGTTTTATCATTAGCGAATAATTTGAATAAACAATCCATTTATATGAAGAGTACGAATGAAGCTAACATAGAAGAATGAAATGAGTAAGTGTAGATTCATCTTATCATTTGACGTAGATATCATTGATTCCCATATTTCAAGGGATTTGAAGAAAATCTTCGTAATAAGATTTGATTATCCGGTAACCAAGGGAATTAGGATCCGCTTTAAATGCGATCATCCATTTTAATTGTTCTGTCGGAGATTTTCTTATAAATTTACCTCCTTCGTTTCCTTACAAGTCACACCTTCTGTTGATGCATTTTATGCAAGTCCCTAGACATCTACCCACGTCCATTGCAGGTACAACAGTTTACAGGCCACCATGATCGCTCGTTATTATCCAATCCGTGTTTGTATGTGGTTACAGGAACTGCAGGAATGAGATTTGGATGTTTGACTATGTTAGAGTAGGTCAGACGTACGAGTGAAGCCTCACTCGTACGGCTGACAGGCTCATACACACGGTTGATGCTGAGCTAAGTCATAATTACAGCCTAAATGAGAAAATTCGAGTGAGTGATCACCCGTACGACTGATGAAGCCAATTCGTACGTGTGATGGATGAATCGTACGGGTGAGTCAACAGCAGAGGTATATAAAGTCTTATGTTCTTCATTTTAGGTTAAGCCTCTCATTTGTTACACACACTCAGATCTGGTGAGCTCCTCCGATTCTCTCTCAACCCAAATCACCCAGGTGGTGAATAATAGCTCTAGGTGTTGATCTAATCACACTTGATTTAGTTGTAGTTTGACTAAATTAATCCCAAAAAGTTTAACCTATTCACTAGAGGGTTTGATTCACTTATTTCGTCATTGTGTGAGTTAAATATGTTGATTTCTAAGTTCCTAGTCATGTTTCATCACCTTCTATTTTTTTTTCCTCAACTCATATTTTAAAGTATTCATCAATATGCTCCATCCAGTTCTGATTCTCGATATACTTCTAACTTTCATATCGGTCATTCTTCTTTTTCATCTACCACCGGAAGAATCTATTTACTTCTACTATACTCTTGGGTTTATAGTGTTTCTAGTTCTCCCGTGTCTTTATATTGCTATATGCATCGATATATATGGTTTATAATTTCTGGTTTGTCGTTGGGCTTTATATCTTCCCTTATATTTCAAAGTCTCTGCTTCTGTCTTCTATAATCATTGTCATCCACAGTTAATGCTCTCTTTTATTTGCTGCAATTTATACCACAATTTCTATTTCGGAGTTTTGTCCTTTCGTTTCTTCTTCTTGCGATTAAGCACCGCTTGTAATGGTCCAGAATTCGCCGATATGAATTTCGGAATGAACATTGTTAATGTTCTAGGAAGGAAATTGTGATGGCACGATCTTGACTTGTCAAATTACCAGAATACCTTGGAAAAGGGGGAATCATCAAGAAATATTTTCTTGATATTTTAGAGGTTAAATACAATACAAGAATCGTATAACATGGCACATGATGATGTTATGATCTGTGAATCATCACGTTCCATTTAGAAACTCAGCATGACTTAATGTAATATAATCACGTTGATCAAGTGTCATTTTATTATATTAACTCATGCTTCAGCTCCCAACACTACTTCAAAAATATTCCTATTTTAAACTCAAATGTTTCAGAATTTAGAAACTAAAATAGTTTCTTTTATAATGTAATACAGATAGCACGAAGAGATAAATGATTTCAGATAAGAATAATTATGAAAATATCTTCAGAAATATGGAGGATATTTATAATGAAAGATACGATGATATTTTAGAATTTCTAATATCAGAGGATGATGAAGAATATTGTCCGCAGGGGTTTAGAGTCAGGAGCAAGGTATTCGTTAATGACTTCAGCAGGTACTGAATCATTTGGATCCTTTGAAGTCAGGTTCAGTATTTGTGATTTGTCCACAGCCTCCTTCATACTTTGCTCAATCTATTTTCTAGTTCCAAAACTTCTCTTTTTCTGTGCTTTGCCAGCACACTTCTTCATTATCATCCAGCTTTTACCGTTTAAAGTCGTTTATAGTTTTTGCTACTTCATCAGCATTTTTCCATTTTCGGAGAACCAATTCGTAGTTCAGAGTGTTTTTCAGAAACTTCACATTCAAATTAAGTCCAGAAGATAGACGTTATATATACACATATAACTGTTGATGTAGACATGCTGCGAGATTTCAAAATACTGATTGCTAATTCCCAATGATTCGTATGGCAATTCTCGTTACAAGATGCGAATGAGTAAATGATGGGGTTTCAATGAACAATTAAAATGACTTTTTGGAGAGGCTAAAGTCAAAGGGTAATGAAGTTGTTAGTACATCTACTAATAATGTGGTGGAATGTAAAAGGTTCCCTGGTAACGATGGTGTATATCTCAAGGTTATAATAAGGTTAGCCTGACTGAAAAGTAGAAGTTGACTTGCTGGAGCTGTGACAAAACTGGCTACTTTGAAAAGGAGTCGCAAAGTTATTTTTGCTAATATATGCCAAAGAATCTAACGTGGATACGTTGTTTAAACTTTTACTTTGGTTTCAAGAGTTTTTCGGGTACATAACTGTGGGTAACATGTGGTTGGATCATCATCTCGATTGCTCATCACTCGAAGTGTCTTCAAAAATTTTCGAAGGGTTTGAACACAGATTGTAATTGTTAACATACATTTGATGTTCTAACACAGTTTTGAAGTCAAAATATAGCTTTGAAAGATGTAGGAATCTAAAAGTGATGGTACCAATTATATGTCGAATTTAATTCTGAGGTTTCAAAATCAGAATATGTAATTGAGTTTGAATGAGTATGGTTGTTTTGATTTCTATGAAAGAATGTATATTATTGTGAAAGTAGGAAGTATAGTTGATAATTTTCTTAATCTGATTCGAAGAATGTAACATATTAATTGTGAATATATATATATATCTCTCGGGTATTACCTACCCGTTAAAAAAAAATTCACAATTAATATTTTGTACATAAGAATTTTTATTACAGTCTTTATGAAAATATATATGTATATATTCTCCTCAGATGGAACTAGAATTGAATTATCCCTTGAAGGCTTTAGAGATTACATAAGTATTTCTTCAATAGTATTGAAATTATGAATCAATACTTCGTTATTTGTTGAGATGTGATGTTGATTTTCGTTAAATTCTTGTGAACTTCGCAAAGTACAAATGATGTTATCTGGTGTGAAGACCCGTCCTAATCCATCCGGATGAAGTCCATATCGATTATAAACGATTCACAACAGTTGATTACATCGCGAGGTACTTGACCTCTATATGATACATTTTACAAACATTGCATTCGTTTTTGAAAAGACAATCTTTCATTACATCAAAAGTTGACAACATGCATACCATTTCGTAATATATTTTACTATAATTGACTTAATAATAATCTTGATGAACTCAACGACTCGAATGCAACGTCTTTTGAAATATGTCATGAATGACTCCAAGTAATATCTCTAAGATGAGCAAATGCACAGCGGAAGATTTCTTTCGTACCTGAGAATAAACATGCTTTAAAGTGTCAACTAAAGGTTGGTGAGTTCATTAGTTTAACATAAATAATCATTTCATAATTTTAATAGACCACAAGATTTCACATTTCCATTTCTCATAAACATACGTCCCATGCATAGAGACAAAAATATCATTCATATGGATTGAACACCTGGTAATCGACATTCACAATATGCATATAAGAATATCTCCATCATTCCGGGATCCTCCTTCGGACATGATATAAATTTCGAAGTACTAAAGCATCCGGTACTTTGGATGGGGCTTGTTGGGCCCGATAGATCTATCTTTAGGATTCGCGTCAATTAGGGTGTCTGGTCCCTAATTCTTAGATTACCAGACTTAATAAAAAGGGGCATATTCGGTTTAATAATCCAGCCATAGAATGTAGTTTTAAGTACTTGTGTCTATTTCGTAAAACAGTTATAAAAGTAGCGCATGTATTCTAAGTCCCAAAAATATATATTGCGAAAACATTTAAAAAGGGATTAATGAAACTCATCTAATGTATTTTGTAGTAAAAATACATAGAACGACATTGAACAAGTATAGGGTTGGCCTCGGATTCACGAACCTATATCATTTATATATATTTATTAAAACATATACTCGTAATCAAATAAACTTATATATTATTATTAATGATGTATTTGTTATATTTTATAAGTTTCTTTATTTATTTATATATTTTCATTTTACATAAAGATATATTAATATAGTTAAATTTTGTAATTTTTAAATATATATTTTTATGTATATAATCTCTATTTATATACTTATGATCTTAACAATGTTATTAAAACTGTTATTTTCATACTTAATATTATTTTATAATAATGATATAAATAATACTAGTTAATAATAAATAAAAAAATAAAAATTTTTAATTAAAAAGGAAATCTTGTTATAATATAAAGTTTTCAGTACAAATGTTAATCTTAATAGTAATAATAATAATAATAAAATGATAATAATGATAATAATACTAATAATACTAATCATACTTATGATAATAATAATATCATTAGTAATAATATGTATGTTAATAATGATAGTAACAATAATAATAATGCTAATAATTATATAATGATACTAATACTAATATTAATGAAATTAGTATAAATATTAATTTGTGTTATATTCATAATAACACTAATAATAATAATAATAATAATAATCAAAGTCATAATAATATTACTTGTATTAATGTATTAATAACAATAACTAATACTTGTGTCAATATATTAATAACAATAATTATTAATGATAACAATTACAATAATAATAATAATCATAATAATAATAATAATAATAATAATAATAATAATAATTATAATAATAATAATAATAATATTGATGATAAAATTAGTATAGAAAACTACCTTCCAAGGGCTTTTCTAAAAAAAAATGTCCTGAACCGGGTTTGAACTCGCAACCTCTCGTTCAATCCTAACTTCTTAACCGCCAGTCCAAATTTGTTTTTGTGACTCAATTCGTAACCCACTTATACATATATTTCGATCTATCTGTCTCAGCCCAACATGTAAACCAGTTGGGTCTCGGCCCAAGTATAACCCGAATCGAGTTATGGCGCAACCGAATAAATTCATAACTCTCGGCCCAACAACTTCTTACCCAATATACACAAGCCCAATAGCCAGATTATCAGGACTGCTTTCATAAATAAATAAAAATATGTGCACTTGCCTAGGTTCGAACCTAAGACCCTTTGTTTATGCACTAACACCTCTGACCAATACACCATCTCATACTTTTCTGAATTAATTACTACCCCAATCTTTATAACCTAAATATCCTGCTACTACTTTCTCCTTCCTAGTGAAATTAGTCTGTCGTCCAAAATATATATATATATATATATATATATATATATATATATATATATATATATATATATATATATATATATATATATATATATATATATATATATATATATATATATATATATATATATATATATATATATATATATCTCACTAATCATCCAATAACCCTAATCATAAACATCACTCGTTTCATCATCATCATACATGAATCATCACTATATCATCACAATCATCATCTTTATGTGCATCATCATCATCATCAAATGATCATCATCGCGATCATCATCAACATCTTCATCATTCTTTGTTTATCTTCTTTTTCTTTTGCAATCGAACAGAAACAGAGACAAGTGAGTAATAGCAGCAGTAAGTTACGACGATGATGGTGGTGTGTTTGGTTCAAAACTGACACATAATAGCCGTAGCAGTTAACAAGGTTGCAGGTGGATCGTGGTAGTTATGGAGGTTGTAGAAGGTGGTGGCGGTTTGATCACGATAGCAAAGAAAAAAAAATATATAGCAGGTTCGTGGTTTTCGTTTGATGATGATGGTGGGTTTATGGTGGTGCTCACTATGGTTCTTCGGTGGTGGAGATTAAATAGATAAAAAAAAATATATAAAGGGTGATGATGGTTATGGTGAGTTCAAGAATATAAAAGAGAGAGAGATAGAGAGATATGGTGGCGAGGTGGTGAATCACAACGGTTTGATCATACAAACAAAGTGTAGCAGCAGCAAATTTTCAGCGATGGTTGTTCTTGATGGTGGTTAACAACACACAAGTTAGTCTATGGTGGATGGTGGCGACGGTTTACAAGTAGAGAGGGAGAGAGAGAAGAAGTTTAGAGAGAGGTGGTGGTTTACCATGGTGTTGGATGGTGGCCCTCGATTATGGTGATGGTGAAGTGAAGTGGTGATGTATTTTTTAACTACTCTGCATCCTAACTAGCTATCTATTTCTATCATCTATATGTAGAACATAAACTAGATGTACATACATATACATATTATGAGTATAGTGAATGGTTATTAAAAGTGGAAACACTGTGCCTCATCAATCATTTGAATAATCACGGATATAGATACTATAACTCTACCGACACTTTTCTCCCGAATATTATATCGTGTCCATCGCTAAACAGTTAACGTATAAAAGTGTTCTTAAAAATTCCAAACTTTTAGATTAAAAATAATTAATTATTTCACTCATTAACTGTTTGAAACCTGATCAAAAAGGTTCAATAATTATTTATTTTCTTTTCCAATTTATATGTACGGAGTACGAATATTTAAACTTAAAAAGGTAAAAATACATTTAACAAATCTAAAATCTTCGTAATCAATTTACAGTCCAATTTTTATCTTAATCTATCATGTACATGTATTATATCTATATTAAAACTAACGAAACGTCAACCGAGTGTCACTGACGTTTACTAATTAGGCTCGAAATCAATTATTTTTAATATATTCTCTTTCTATATATTAACAGTTTTAAAATAGCAAAGTTAATTACTAAAACCAATATATTATATATTTTTAAACAAAATGATTTAATATAACTTTATATATATACAAGTAATATTAATATACATATTTATATATATCTATATATTCTATAGTTTCCATTAATCGCATTTTATTTTATTTATTTTATAATATAAATCCTAATAATCATATTATATAGTATTCTAAATTATATTTCAATTTATAAATACCTATTTAAATATATATGTTATCTATTTACAAATAGTTGTTCGTGAATCGTTGTGAATGGTCGAAAGTCAAACGAATATATGAAACAGTTCAAAATATTTGTGACTCAACATTACGGACTTTGCTTACCGTGTCGAAATCATATAAGATTAAGTTTAAATTTGGTCGAAAATTCCCGGGTCATCACAGTACCTACCCGTTAAATAAATTTCGTCCCAAAATTTGAGTGAGGTGGTCATGGATAACAATAAAAATGTTTTCATGACGAATATGAGTTGATTAATTGATTTTTATCATCATTGAGTAATATGGATAAAAATAATTCGATTATTCGAAGAGTACGAATGAAGCTATCACAAAAGATTGAAATAGGAAAAGTCAAGATTTGTCTTAACTTTTGACAGAGTTAGGGTTGAATTTAGAAAATAAGGTTCGTCTTAACTTCTGACATTGTCTCGATTGAATTCCAGAATTCAAGGGATTTAAAGAAAATCTAGGAAATCTATAAGATCTAATTCTTCGAGATTTATGGAAATTAAGATCTCTTTAATTAAATGCGATCATCTATCTCGATTGCTCTGTCGGATGTTTCCATTATAAATTTACCTCTTCCATTTTATTATTCTCACCATTTCAATACTTTCTTTCTTAGTTCATACATCCAAAAGATTGTGAAAATGCTTAATCCAGTTCTAATCCTTGATATTTTCCTAATTATCATTCCTGTCATCCTTCTTTTTAATCTTCCACCAGAAGAATCTGTTTACTTCTATTATTACCTTGGGATGATGCTATTCTTCATTATACCATGTGTTTATATTGCTATTCGTATTAATATCCACGATTTGCAACCTCCGTGTTGTTATTGGGTTTTATAATTTCTCTTATATTTCGAAATCCCTGCTTTTGTTTTCTATAATCATTGTCATCCACAGTTAATGCTCTCTCCTATTTTGCTGCAATTTATACTCAAATTTTCTATTTCTTTTGGAGCTTTGTCCCTTCGTTTCTTCTTTTTATGATTGGACATCTCTGTTAATGGTCCAGAATTCATAGATATGGAGTTTTGAATGAATTTAATGTTATAAACAAGAAAGAACGTTATAGCACGATTTGATTTGTCAAATTACCAGAATCACTGAGAATAGAACTATCAAGAATATATTTTCTTGATATGTTCAGAAGTTAATCAAAATGAAAGAGTTATGTAACATGACACACGATGACGTTATAATCTATGAATCATCATTTTCCATTTAGAAACTCAGCATGACTTACTTTAATATAATCACGTTGATCAAGTGTCATTATATTATACTATCTCATGCATCAGTTCCCAACATTACTTCAATAACATTCATATTTTAAGCTCGAAAGTTTACAGAATATAGAAACTAACAGTTTCTATATGATGTAATACTGATAGCACAAAGAGATTAATGATTTCAGATAAGAATAGTTATAAAAATATCTTCAGAAATATGGAGGATATTTATAATGAAAGATATGATAATATCTTGGAATATCTAAGATCAGAGGATGATAGAAACTATCGTCTGCAAGGGTTTAGAGTAAGGAGCAAGATATTCACTAAAGACTTTAGCAGACATTGAATCATTTAGATTCTTTAAAGTCAAACTTATTCTTTGTGATTTTTCCACGGCTTTCTTCATAGTTTCGCATAATCTGCTTTTATGAACTAAATTTTCTGTTGAATATTTCCAATATATGATACACAGGAAGTACGAAGAGGTATATAATTTTGGACGAGAATATTTATGAAAATATCCTCGGAAATATCGAAGATATTGATGATGATATTTTGGAATTTCTAAGTTCGATGGTTGATGGAGAAAGATTTTCCGCAAGATTTTAACATGACTTCGGAGCAAGATATTCTCTAAAGATTTCAACGAATCCAGAATTACCTGAATCCTTTGAATATAGGGTTTGGTCCTTGTATTTGTCCTTGGTCTCCTTCATGGTTAGCTCAATCCGTTTTCCAGTTCTAACATTTCTGAGCTTTTCCAACATATTATTCTTTATTATCAAACTTTTGACGACTAAGGTCGTTTACAGTTGCCCGCAGTTTCTGCTGCTTCGTTCAGCTTTTTCAAAGTTCAATGTATTGATTCGTAGGCTGGGTGCTTTTCAAAATTTCAGAATTGAAGGTCGTAATTCTAGGAGATAATTGTTATATGTATACATATAACTATTGATGTAGAAATACTACGAAGTTCGAAATACTGATTGCTGATTCTCGGTAATTGGTATGGGAATTATTGTAATAGGGTATAGATGTATACATGATGGGGTTTCAATGAATATAATGATTTTTCGAAAAGTCCAAATTCGTTGAAGTTGTTGGTAAGTTTACTGCTAATGTGGGAAATATAAACGGTTCCCCGGTAACGATGACGACGGGAAAACTTATATATCGGGGTTATAATAAGGCTATTTCGAATGGAAGTCGAGGTTGATTTGCTGAAGCTATGAAAAAATTGGCTAATTTGAAAAAGGGTTGAAATGTTATTTTCGGTAATAACAATGCCAAAGGAGCTAGAACGGACACGTGTTAAACGTTTACACAGGTTCCGAGTGTTTTCAGGTGTATAACTATATGCATCAATATTTTCTTCCGTAGATGAAGTGCGGTTGGTTCATCCTCTCGATTGAAGTGTTTTTAAGAATCATGAAAGGTTTGAATGCAGATTGGAATCGTCAAGATACAATTGAGGTTTAAGATGAAATCAAGTGGCAAACTTGAAGAAATGTTTAGTTTCATATGTTATAATCAATATTTTAATTCATTTTAATTGTCCAATATTATTAGTCCACATTCGATAGTCCACATTGACAGTCCAATAATTCATATACAGTTTTATATATAATATTAGAATTAATTAATATGTATTCGTGACCCGTGTACATGTCTCAGACTCGATCACAACTTAAAGTATATATATTATTATAGAATCAACCTCAACCCTGCATAGAGAACTCGATCATTACTGCATATAGAGTGTCTATGGTGATTCCAAATAATATATATAGATGCGTCGATATGATATGTCAAAACCTTGTATACGTGTCCCGATATTTAAAGTGCGTAAAATAAATAACATAAATTAAATGACGATAAATAAAATTGCGAGAATATAAATTGCGATAAATAAACTGCGATAAATAAATTGCGATAATTAAATTGCGATAAAATAAAATGTAATACGGAATAAACAGTTAGCTAGGAACAGTTAGCTAGGAACAGTTAGCTAGGATCTCGTTAGCGTGGATTCTTAACAGAATTTTATATTGTTAATTAGTCTGTTTCTAATCAATTTTTTTTATTGTGTCCATTATTTCTTCATTATGGCACTTGTTGGATTCTGATAGGTCAAAATCCAAATATGAAATTGAATGAAAATGGTTATTCTGTGGTGAATCAGATTCGTATATCTGTGGATGTAAGTAGGATGATAATTGACCGTTGAATCAGGTTCGAAGAATGTACCGTGTAACTTATTAATGTGAAATATAAATATTCCTCGGGTATTACCTACCCGTTATAATATTTTCATCATTAACAGTTTGTACGAAAGAATTTTTAATTACAATCTTTATGAAAACATATATATATATATATATATATATGTATATATATATAAATATATATATATATATATATATATATATATATATATATATATATATTCTTCAGATGTAATCATGGATTTAATGAGTCAATATGATATTAAAATCATTTGATTTTCGGTTTGAGCTAGAATAAATAATCTCTAAGACTTTAGAGACTACATATTTTCCATGAAGAATGAAGATAATTGATGTAGATCGATACGTAGAACGGTGATTATACTCGAGGTACAGAATGAGATGTTGAGGCATGAATTGTTGATGGTACTGGTGCTGTTATTGATGGTACGGTTGGTGCCGGTGATGTTGTTGAAGCTGATACGTTTTGCACCATATTTTCCAAATTGATTACTCGAGCGCGAAGTTCGTTGACTTCTTCTATTATTTCAGGATGATTGTCGGTCGGAACGAGCGGATGAATAAGGTTTAGAATTGTGGATAGAATATAATCGTGCCGAGCTACTCTGGAAATGAGAGTGAAAATGGTGTCTCGAATAGGTTCGCCGGTAATTGTTTCAGGTTCTACGCCAAGAGGTGAATTCGGTTGATGGAAAGGATCTCCTTCTTCGTGTCTCCATTGATTTAATAGACTACGAACCCATCAGATGAATTGGGGATGGCTGATTGGTTGTTTTCATTCTAGTGACACAGCTTTCGGAGTTTAGGTGAATCTTGATGTCGGAATAGCTGTCGGAATCCGAGGAATTCGAACTGGTTGAGGGATTCATCTCGTACGATTAGAATGAAGAATTTTCGATAAGAAATAGACTATAGGATGTAGATTAGTACCCTGCAATACATAATTTACATATGTATATTTAATACTAAAATCCCATAAGTTACGGAGGAATCTAGGGAATATTTCAGGCAAAGTTACAGTAACAGATACGCTAAGATATAAGGCAGCAGATACGCTAAGATATGAATTTCGTCTATACACTATTCATGCAATCAATGCAGTAAAATGTGACTAGACTAAGAGTGATAAGCAAGTGATTCTCTAAGAATGATAAACAGGTAATTTTCGACACGAAATGATAAACAAAACTTTTGACATGCAGACACGGTCGAAGTCCAGACTCACTAATGCATCCTAACGACTATTAGTTAGACACACTAATGCAAGACCCGGTTCGCTAAGACCACCGCTCTGATACCAACTGTGAAGACCCGTCTTAATCCATCCGGACGAAGATCATATCGATTATAAATGATTCACAACAGTTGATTACATAGCGAGGTACTTGACCTCTATATGATACATTTTACAAACATTGCATTCGTTTTTGAAAAGACAATCTTTCATTACATCGAAAGTTGACAACATGCATACCATTTCGTAATATATTTTACTATAATTGACTTAATAATAATCTTGATAAACTCAACGACTCGAATGCAACGTCTTTTGAAATATGTCATGAATGACTCTAAGTAATATCTCTAAGACGAGCAAATGCACAGCGGAAGATTTCTTTCGTACCTGAGAATAAACATGCTTTAAAGTGTCAACCAAAGGTTGGTGAGTTCATTAGTTTAACATAAATAATCATTTCATAATTTTAATAGACCACAAGATTTCATATTTCCATTTCTCATAAACATACGTCCCATGCATAGAGACAAAAATATCATTCATATGGATTGAACACCTGGTAATCGACATTCACAATATGCATATAAGAATATCCCCATCATTCCGGGATCCTCCTTCGGACATGATATAAATTTCGAAGTACTAAAGCATCCGGTACTTTGGATGGGGCTTGTTGGGCCCGATAGATCTATCTTTAGGATTCGCGTCAATTAGGGTGTCTGTTCCCTAATTCTTAGATTACCAGACTTAATAAAAAGGGGCATATTCGGTTTAATAATCCAGCCATAGAATGTAGTTTTAAGTACTTGTGTCTATTTCGTAAAACAGTTATAAAAGTAGCGCATGTATTCTCAGTCCCAAAAATATATATTGCGAAAACATTTAAAAAGGGATTAATGAAACTCACCTAATGTATTTTGTAGTAAAAATACATAGAACGACATTGAACAAGTATAGGGTTGGCCTCGGATTCAAGAACCTATATCATTTATATATATTTATTAAAACATATACTCGTAATCAAATAAACTTATATATTATTATTAATGATGTATTTGTTATATTTTATAAGTTTCTTTATTCATTTATATATTTTCATTTTACATAAAGATATATTAATATAGTTAAATTTTGTAATTTTTAAATATATATTTTTATGTATATAATCTCTATTTATATACTTATGATCTTAACAATGTTATTCAAACTGTTATTTTCATACTTAATATTATTTTATAATAATGATATAAATAATACTAGTTAATAATAAATAAATAAAAATAATTTTTAATTAAAAAGGAAATCTTGTTTTAATATAAAGTTTTCAGTACAAATGTTAATCTTAATAGTAATAATAATAATAAAATGATAATAATGATAATAATACTAATAATACTAATCATACTTATGATAATAATTATATCATTAGTAATAATATGTATGTTAATAATGATAGTAACAATAATAATAATGCTAATAATTATATAATGATACTAATACTAATATTAATGAAATTAGTATAAATATTAATTTGTGTTATATTCATAATAACACTAATAATAATAATAATAATAATAATCGAAGTCATAATAATATTACTTGTATTAATGTATTAATAACAATAACTAATACTTGTGTCAATATATTAATAACAATAATTATTAATGATAACAATTATAATAATAATAATAATAATAATAATAATAATAATAATAATAATAATAATAATAATAATAATAATAATAATAATATTAATGATAAAATTAGTATAGAAAACTAACTTCCAAGGGCTTTTCTAAAAAAAAATGTCCTGAACCGGGTTTGAACTCGCAACCTCTCGTTCAATCTTAACTTCTTAACTGAAAGGACCCATTCATATACATTATAAACGATTCACAATAGTTGATTACATTGTGAGGTATTTGACCTCTATATGATACATTTTACAAATATTGCATTCGTTTTTAAAAGACAAACTTTATTTACATCGAAAATTGACAGGCATGCATACCATTTCATAATATCCACTATCCAACTATAAATTGATTTAATAATAATCTTTGATGAACTCAATGACTCGAATGCAACGTTCTTCGAAATATGCTATGAAAGACTCCAAGTAATATCTTTAAAATGAGCAAATGCACAGCGGAAGATTTCTTTAACACCTGAGAATAAACATGCTTTAAAGTGTCAACCAAAAGGTTGGTGAGTTCATTAGTTTATCATAATCATTTATTTCCATCATTTTAATAAACCACAAGAATTTCATTTCCAGTTCTCATAAATATACGTCCCATGCATAGACACAAAAATAATCATTCATATGGTGAATACCTGGTAACCGACATTAACTAGATACATATAAGAATATCCCCTATCATTCCGGGATCCTCCTTCGGACATGATATAAATTTCGAAGTACTAAAGCATCCGGTACTTTGGATGGGGTTTGTTAGGCCCAATAGATCTATCTTTAGAGTTCACGTCAATTAGGGTGTATGTTCCCTAATTCTTAGATTACCAGACTTAATAAAAAGGGACATATTCGATTTCGATCATTCAACCATATAATGTAGTTTTGATTACTTGTGTCTATTTCGTAAAACATTTATAAAAATTGCGCATTTATTCTCAGCCCAAAAATATAAAGGGTAAAAAGGTAAATGAAACGCATATAAATATTGAAAAATAGTTATTAAAACATTGCATGTATTCTCAGCCCAAAAATATATATAAAAAGGGAATAATGAAACTCACCATACTGTATTTCGTAGTAAAAATACATATAACGTCATTGAACAAGTGCAAGGTTGGCCTCGAATTCACGAACCTAAATTAATTATATTTATTTATGTGTTGGACAATATTTGTCTAACAAATTAGGTCAAGTCATAGTGTACCACAATCCTAATGCTCGAGACTAATATGCAAAAGTCAACAAAAGTAAATTTGACTCAAAATAATTTCCAAAAATCTATACATGATTAATATATAGTTTAAATATCGTCGTTTTATTTTTTTAAATATTTTTAAAAGATTTATTAGAGTAAATAATATAATTTATTTATTAATAAATAAAATTTTATATTAAATTTATATAATAAAATATACTTTTATATATATTAAGTAATAAAATTTAGAGGTTTCATTTAATATCATAAAGATAATATGATACGTATTATTAAAGTAAGTTATTACACGTAGTAAAATATGTTTGTATCACATATTTATTTGATAAAATAATATCTATAACGATAGTAAGTAAAAGTTGTATTATTTTGTAATAATAATTATTATTATAAAAATATCAATATTTATAATTACTAAGATGACATTATGATAAAACGATAATTCTAATTATGATAACTTTAATATTTATGATAATTTTTAATATTATCTTTAAAATAATAATTCTATTTAAAATAATAACAATAATGATATTTTATAGTAACAATGACATTTCTATTAAAATGATAATTTTTGTTAAAATGATAGTTTTAATACTAACGATACTTTTAATAATAATAGTAATAATAAAAAATAATAAGAATGTGACGACCCGAAAATTTCCGACTAAATTTAAACTTTATCTTTATATTATTCTGACACGATAAGCAATGTTTGTTAAGTTAAATCTCAAGGATTTTAAACTATGTTTATACATTCATTTAAACCCCAACCAAATTCCAATGATTCATAAACCATTAAATGAACATATATGAATATGTATGTATATGTGTATATGTTATAAATTGAAAATGTCAACAAAGTATTTAAAAGTATAATGCTTTATATGAACGTATTTGTTTCAATATGATTATCGACGAAATTAAAAAAAAATATATTAAATGATTGAATTATCAGAAACATTGAATTATGATTACAAGTCTCTGTTGAGAGGTCCACTATGATTTGAGAAAATCTATTCCTCTTAACGATATTCGGAATAATTTGTAAAGCTATTTATAAACAAAAATAAAAAGTGTCATTTACGAAAGTTAGACAAAAGCTAGTGGAGAATTGGTTTCCATAATATTCTATTAATCTATTTTCAAACGTACAAAAACGTTTTCAGTTTAAAAAGAACTTTATTATTAAAACGTATATAACTTTTATAAATATCTAGAATCACTTTTGATAACTCATTACTTAACCAGTATAATAAATATAATGATATTTATATTTTATTTCATTAAATATATATAACGATTTAAATTAATATTATATATATTTATACGCGTATTATATATACATAGTTTTTATACTTTTACTATACTTTAACTTTACCTTTACTTTACTTTTACTTTACTTTAACTTTAATAATTCACTTTAATAATTCATACTTTAATAATTCACTTTCATAATTCATACTTTAATAATTCACTTTAATAATTCATACTTTAATAATTCACTTTAATAATTCAAAAATCTATTATAAATAGAATTCAATAGGTTTCATTATTTCATTATATATATATATATATATATATATATATATATATATATATATATATATATATATATATATATATATATATATATATATATATTTGCTCTGTATTATTTTAAGATATTATTAGTATACATAAAATATTACGACGGAGTGATGTCCGAGTGATTTCAAAATAGTTTTTTTAAATGAGTCGAAGCTAAGAAAATTATGGGTTATAGCTATGGAGGTGATGGGTATGGTTCATGGGTATGCTCGTGAGGTCAATCTAATGTTTATCATCTCCGTTGCGTCTACGTACTTTCCTGCAATATTGAATCTCAATATTGATACGTGAGCACTTATAACTTAACTTTTATATATCAATAGTGTATCCCTGACTAGTGCTCGAGTATGTAGGATTATGCATTCTTGTACATTCGATATTGTCCTTAGATAGGTTTGTTGAATCCTGAATTAGATACATATGCTACTGAGATAGGGTATATGATATGCATGTCATTGGAAAGCTAGCGAAAAATTAAGAACTTTTCATTTAGATATCGAATTGTTTCGATGAACGGATTAGAAGTTATAGTCAACTGAATTTTAGTATTATTGTTAAAATGATTATTATTACTATCGTCATTATTATTTTAATAGAAATATCATTGTTATTATAAAATATCATTATTACTATTATGTTAGTATTATCATTTTATCATTATACCATTTTTAGTAAATATAAATATTGTTATTTTTTTATAGAATAATAATAATTATTTTTACAAAATAATACAACTTTTACTTATTATTATTTTGATCAATATTATTCTATCAAATAAATAGGGGATACAAAGATATTTTTCACCACGCGTAATATAATTACATTAATAATACTTACCACTATAGTTTTACGATATTAAGTGAACTTTATAAATTTTACTACTTAAGATACATAAAAGTATATTTTATCATATATAAATGTTAATATAAATTTTTATTAATAAATGACTTTTATTATTATAAAATCTAATAAATATATTTAAATATATAAAACGACTATAGTTAAGTTATATAATAAACACGTATAAATTTTAGAAGTCATTTTGGGTCAAGTTGACTTTTGTTGACTTTTGCATATTAGTCTCGAGCATCAGGATTGTGGTACACTATGACTTGACCAAAAATTGTTAGACAAATATTGACCAACATATAAATATATATAATTAATATAGGTTCGTGAATCTGAGGCCAACCTTGCACTTGTTAAATGACGTTATATGTATTTTTACTACGAAATACAGTATGGTGAGTTTCATTACTCCCTTTTTATATATATTTTTGGGCTGAGAATACATGCGCTGTTTTATAAATGTTTTACGAAATAGGCATAAGTACTAAAACTAATTCTACGTGGGTTTAAACCAGAAATATACCCTTAGCTTGGTAACATTAAACTACTTGTCTATGTACGGTAGGCGCGAATCCTAAAGATAGATCTATTGGGCCTGACAAACCACATCCTGACTATGGGATGCTTTAGTACTTCGAGGTTATTTTAAACACACCTGATCTGTTGTACTTCAGAGGGTAAAACATGAACGTTAAGGCTTGTTACCGGGTGCCTACAACTTATAGAATACTTTTATACACTTGCGAGTGTACATATATTTATAAACGGAAATCTTGTGGTCTATTAATATATTGATATGATTGTTATGATAAACCTATGAACTCACCAACCTTTGGTTGACACTTTAAAGCATGTTTATTCTCAGGTATTAAAGAAATCTTCCGCTGTGCATTAGCTCATTTTAAGGATATTACTTGGAGTCATTCATGGCATATTTTGAAAGACGTTGCATTCGAGTCATTGAGTTCATCAAGATTATTATTAAGCCAATTATAGTTGGATGTATTATGAAATGGTGTGCATGCCGTCAACTTACGTTGTAAAAAAAGTTTGTCTTTTAAAAACGAATGCAATGTTTGTAAAATGTATCATATAGAGGTCAAATACCTCGTGATGTAATCAACTATTGTGAATCGTTTATAATATATATGAACGGGTCCTTTCAAAGAACGATAATTTTATCTAAATCAATATCTTATAATATTTTAATTTCATCATGATACTCTTACTCATTATTTCCTAATCGTTTTGTTTAATAGCTTTTAATCGTCTTTTATATCGTGTTCATAATAATGATAATAATAGTAATCAAAATAATTAGGTGTTACAAATATTTGTTTTAGTTACACTAATATTAATAATGATAGTTACTATAACATTACTAACGATAATACTAATAATTATCTTAATGATAATATAGTAATAATAATAATAACAATAACAATAACCATTTTTAAATAATGATATATATATATATATATATATATATTAATAATGATAATAATAATAATAATAATAATAATAATAATAATAATAATAATAATAATAATAATAATAATAATAATAATTGGATAATAATAATAATACTAATTATAACTTTAACGATAATAACGATAGTAATAATAAAAAAAATAATAATTTTTAATGATAAATCCCTTTTATTGATAAAGATAATAATAATGATAATAATAAGATAAAACTGGAACGACGATAAAAATGACGATAATAATAATCATTTTTAATAAAAATATCGAAAATTCAATTGATTATAACTTCTAATCCGTTCATCGAAACCATTCGATATCTAAAGGAAAAGTTCTTAATTTTTCGCTAGTTTTCCAAGGACATGCATATCTTATACCTTATCTCAACCGCAAGAGTAACTAATTCAAGATTCAACCTAACATGTCTTAGGGCAATATTAAAAGTACAAGCATGCATAATCCTAAATACTCGAGCACTAGTCAGGGATACACTATTAGTATGTAAAAGTTAAATTATGAGTACTCACGTATCAATATTGAGATTCAATATTGCAGGAAAGGTACGTAGACGCAACGAAAATGATAAACACTATATTGACCTCACGAGCATACCCATGAACCATACTCAATCACCTCCATAGCTATAACCCATAATTTCCTTAATCCTATCCTACTCGAAAAACAATTTCGAAATCACTCGGACAGCACTCCGTCGTAATATTTTATGTATACTAATAATATCTTGAAATTAGTACGGAGCAAATATATATATGTAAATCGATTGAGAGAGTTTAGAGAAAAATATTTTCAAGTTTCTATGAAATAATGAAACCTATTGAATTCTATTTATAATAGATTTTTGAATTATTAAAGTGAATTATTAAAGTATGAATTATTAAAGTGAATTATTAAAGTATGAATTATTAAAGTGAATTATTAAAGTATGAATTATTAAAGTGAATTATTAAACTATGAATTATTAAAGTGAATTATTAAAGTTAAAGTAAAGTAAAAATAAAGTAAAGGTAAAATTTAATATTAATTTAAATCGTTATATATATATAATAAAATAAAATATAAATATCGTTATCTTTATCATTCTAGTTAAGTAATGAGTTTTCAAAAGTGGTTCTAGATATTTATAAAAGTTATATACGTTTTAATAATAAAGTTCTTTTTAAACTGAAAACGTTTTTGTACGTTTGAAACTAAATAGATCAATCGAGTCTTTATGAGATTCAATCTTCCACTATCCTTTGTTTAGTTCTCAATGATTGACAATTTGTTCTTATTTATAAATCACTTTACCATTTATTGTTAAAATGGAAAGATTTCTCAAATCAACGTGGGCCTTTCAACAGAGAATTGTAATCATAATTTAATATATCTGATAATTCAATCATTTGATCTTATCTTCTAATTCCATTGATAAACATTTTGAAACAGATACAATCATGTAAAGTATTTAATCTAATATTTTATTTACGTTTCAAGTTATAATATATATACACATATACATATATAATCATATTTGTTTAATGGTAAGTGAATCGTTGGAACTTGGTCGAGGTTGAATGAATGTATGAACATAGTTTAAAATTCTTGAAATTTAACTTAACAAATATTGCTTATCGTGTCGGAAACATATAAAGATTAAAGTTTAAATTTGGTTGGAAATTTCTGGGTTGTCACAGTACCTACCCGTTAAAGAAATTTCGTCCCGAAATTTGAGTGGAAAGGTCGTGAATGATAATAAGTATGTTTTCATGATGCATACGGGCTGAAAATTAGAGTTTTATCATCAGCGAATAATTTGGATAAACAATCCATTTATATGAAGAGTACGAATGAAGCTAACATAGAAGAGTGAAATGAGTAAGTGTAGATTCATCTTATCATTTGACGTAGATATGATTGATTCCCAGATTTCAAGGGATTTGAAGAAAATCTTCTTAATAAGATTTGACTATCCGGTAATCAAGGGAATTAGGATCCGCTTTAAATGCGATCGTCTATTTTAATTGTTCTGTCGGAGATTTTCTTATAAATTTACCTCCTTCATTTCCTTACAACTCACACCTCCTGTTGATGCATTTTATGCAAGTCCCTAGACATCTACCCACATCCATTGCAGGTACAACAGTTTACAGGCCACCATGATTGCTCGTTATTATCCTATCCGTGTTTTTATGTGGTTACAGGAACTGCAGGAACGAGATTTAGATGTTTAACTATGTTAGACTTAGTCAGATGTACGAGTGAAGCCTCACTAGTACGGCTGATAGGATCATACGCACGGTTGATGCTGAGCTAAGTCACAATTACAACCTAAATGAGAAGACACGAGTGAGTGATCACCCGTACGGCTGATGAAGCCAACTCGTACGTGTGATGAATGAATCGTATGGGTGAGTAAACAGCAGGGGTATATAAAGTCTTATGTTCTTCATTTTAGGTTAAGCCTCTCATTTGTTACACACACTCAGATCTAGTGAGCTCATCCGATTCTCTCTCAGTCCAAATCACCTAGGTGGTGAATAATAGCTCTAGGTGTTGATATAATCACACTTGATTTAGTTGTGATTTGACTAAATTAATCAAAAAAAAAAAAACTTAACCTATTCACTAGAGGGTTTGATTCACTTATTCCGCCATTGTGTGAGTTAAATCTGTTGATTTCTAAGTTCCTAGTCATGTTTCATCACCTTCTATTATTTCCCCCTCAACTCATATTTTAAAGTATTCATCAATATGCTCCATCCAGTTCTGATTCTCGATATACTTCTAACTTTCATATCGATCATTCTTCTTTTTTATCTACCGCCGGAAGAATCTATTTACTTCTACTATACTCTTAGGTTTATAGTGTTTCTAGTTCTCCCGTGTCTTTATATTGCTATATGCATCGATATATATGGTTTATAATTTCTGGTTTGTCGTTGGGCTTTATATGTTCCCTTATATTTCAAAGTCTCTGCTTCTGTCTTCTATAATCATTATCATTCACAGTTAATGCTCTTTTTTATTTGCTGCAATTTATACCCCAATTTCTATTTCGGAGTTTTGTCCTTTCGTTTCTTCTTCTTGCGATTAAGCACTGCTTGTAATGGTCCAGAATTCACAGATATAAATTTCAGAATGAACATTGTTAATGTTCTAGGAAGGAAATTGTGATGGCACGATCTTGACTTGTCAAATTACTAGAATACCTTGGAAAAGGCCGAATCATCAAGAAATATTTTCTTGATATTTTAAAGGTTAAATAGAATACAAGAGTCATATAACATGGCACATGATGATGTTATGATCTGTGAATCATCACGTTCCATTTAGAAACTCAGCATGACTTACTGTAATATAATCACATTGATCAAGTGTCATTATATTATACTAATTCATGCTTCAGTTCCCAACACTACTTCAAAATATTCCTATTTTAAACTTGAATGTTTCAGAATTTAGAAACTAAAATAGTTTCTTTTATGATGTAATACAGATAGCGCGAAGAGGTAAATGATTTCAAATAAGAAAAATTAAGAAAATATCTTCAGAAATATGGAGGATATTTATAATGAAAGATATGATGATATTTTAGAATTTCTAATATCAGAGGATGATGAAGTATATTGTCCGCAGGGGTTTAGAGTCAGGAGCAAGGTATTCGTTAATGACTTCAGCAGGTACTGAATCATTTGGATCCTTTGAAGTCAGGTTCAGTCTTTGTAATTTGTCCACAGCCTCCTTCCTACTTTGCTCAATCCGTTTTCCAGTTTCAAAACTTCTCTTTTTATGCGCTTTGCCAGCACACTTCATCATTATCATCCAGCTTTTACCGTTTAAAGTCGTTTATAGTTTTTGCTACTTCATCAGCATTTTTTTTTTCCATTTTCGGATAACCAATTCGTAGTTCGGAGTGTTTTTCAGAAACTTCACATTCAAATTAAGTCCAGAAGATAGACGTTATATATATACACATATAACTGTTGGCGTAGACATGCTGCGATATTTCAAAATACTTGGCAATTCTCATTACAAGATGCGAATGAGTAAATGATGGGGTTTCAATGAATAATTATAATGACTTTTTGGAGAGGCTAAAGTCAAAGGGTAATGAAGTTGTTGGTACATCTGCTAATAATGTGGTGGAATGTAAAAGGTTCCCTGGTAATGATGGTGTATATTGTAGTGACCCGAACTTTTCCATGTTTATATATATTAATTGAGATTGATATTTACATGATTAAATGTTTCCAACATGTTAAGCAATCAAACTTGTTAAGACTTGATTAATTGAAATATGTTTCATATAGACAATTGACCACCCAAGTTGACCGGTGATTCACGAACGTTAAAACTTGTAAAAACTATATGATGACATATATATGGATATATATATATAGTTAAAATGATACTATGATAAGTAAACATATCATTAAGTATATTAACAATGAACTACATATGTAAAAACAAGACTACTAACTTAATGATTTTTAAACGAGACATATATGTAACGATTATCGTTGTAAAGACATTTAATGTATATATATCATATTAAGAGATATTCATACATGATAATATCATGATAATATAATAATTTAAAATCTCATTTGATATTATAAACATTGGGTTAACAACATTTAACAAGATCGTTAACCTAAAGGTTTCAAAACAACACTTACATGTAACGACTAACGATGACTTAACGACTCAGTTAAAATGTATATACATGTAGTGTTTTAATATGTATTTATACACTTTTGAAAGACTTCAATACACTTATCAAAATACTTCTACTTAACAAAAATGCTTACAATTACATCCTCGTTCAGTTTCATCAACAATTCTACTCGTATGCACCCGTATTCGTACTCGTACAATACACAGCTTTTAGATGTATGTACTATTGGTATATACACTCCAATGATCAGCTCTTAGCAGCCCATGTGAGTCACCTAACACATGTGGGAACCATCATTTGGCAACTAGCATGAAATATCTCATAAAATTACAAAAATATGAGTAATCATTCATGACTTATTTACATGAAAACAAAATTACATATCCTTTATATCTAATCCATACACCAACGACCAAAAACACCTACAAACACTTTCATTCTTCAATTTTCTTCATCTAATTGATCTCTCTCAAGTTCTATCTTCAAGTTCTAAGTGTTCTTCATAAATTCCAAAAGTTCTAGTTTCATAAAATCAAGAATACTTTCAAGTTTGCTAGCTCACTTCCAATCTTGTAAGGTGATCATCCAACCTCAAGAAATCTTTGTTTCTTACAGTAGGTTATCATTCTAATACAAGGTAATAATCATATTCAAACTTTGGTTCAATTTCTATAACTATAACAATCTTATTTCAAGTGATGATCTTACTTGAACTTGTTTTCGTGTCATGATTCTGCTTCAAGAACTTCGAGCCATCCAAGGATCCATTGAAGCTAGATCCATTTTTCTCTTTTCCAGTAGGTTTATCCAAGGAACTTAAGGTAGTAATGATGTTCATAACATCATTTGATTCATACATATAAAGCTATCTTATTCGAAGGTTTAAACTTGTAATCACTAGAACATAGTTTAGTTAATTCTAAACTTGTTCGCAAACAAAAGTTAATCCTTCTAACTTGAATTTTAAAATCAACTAAACACATGTTCTATATCTATATGATATGCTAACTTAATGATTTAAAACCTGGAAACACGAAAAACACCGTAAAACCGGATTTACGCCGTCGTAGTAACACCGCGGGCTGTTTTGGGTTAGTTAATTAAAAACTATGATAAAATTTGATTTAAAAGTTGTTATTCTGAGAAAATGATTGTTATTATGAACATGAAACTATATCCAAAAATTATGGTTAAACTCAAAGTGGAAGTATGTTTTCTAAAATGGTCATCTAGACGTCGTTCTTTCGACTGAAATGACTACCTTTACAAAAATGACTTGTAACTTATTTTTCCGACTATAAACCTATACTTTTTCTGTTTAGGTTCATAAAATAGAGTTCAATATGAAACCATAGCAATTTGATTCACTCAAAACGGATTTAAAATGAAGAAGTTATGGGTAAAACAAGATTGGATAATTTTTCTCATTTTAGCTACGTGAAAATTGTTAACAAATCTATTCCAACCATAACTTAATCAACTTGTATTGTATATTATGTAATCTTGAGATACCATAGACACGTATACAATGTTTCGACCTATCATGTCGACACATCTATATATATTTCGGAACAACCATAGACACTCTATATGTGAATGTTGGAGTTAGCTATACAGGGTTGAGGTTGATTCCAAAATATATATAGTTTGAGTTGTGATCAATACTGAGATACGTATACACTGGGTCGTGGATTGATTCAAGATAATATTTATCGATTTATTTCTGTACATCTAACTGTGGACAACTAGTTGTAGGTTACTAACGAGGACAGCTGACTTAATAAACTTAAAACATCAAAATATATTAAAAGTGTTGTAAATATATTTTGAACATACTTTGATATATATGTATATATTGTTATAGGTTCGTGAATCAACCAGTGGCCAAGTTTTACTTCCCGACGAAGTAAAAATCTGTGAAAGTGAGTTATAGTCCCACTTTTAAAATCTAATATTTTTGGGATGAGAATACATGCAGGTTTTATAAATGATTTACAAAATAGACACAAGTACGTGAAACTACATTCTATGGTTGAATTATCGAAATCGAATATGCCCCTTTTATTTAAGTCTGGTAATCTAAGAATTAGGGAACAGACACCCTAATTGACGCGAATCCTAAAGATAGATCTATTGGGCTTAACAAACCCCATCCAAAGTACCGGATGCTTTAGTACTTCGAAATTTATATCATATCCGAAGGGTGTCCCGGAATGATGGGGATATTCTTATATATGCATCTTGTTAATGTCGGTTACCAGGTGTTCACCATATGAATGATTTTTATCTCTATGTATGGGATGTGTATTGAAATATGAAATCTTGTGGTCTATTATTATGATTTGATATATATAGGTTAAACCTATAACTCACCAACATTTTTGTTAACGTTTTAAGCATGTTTATTCTCAGGTGATTATTAAGAGCTTCCGCTGTCGCATACTTAAATAAGGACGAGATTTGGAGTCCATGCTTGTATGATATTGTGTAAAAACTGCATTCAAGAAACTTATTTTGTTGTAACATATTTGTATTGTAAACCATTATGTAATGGTCGTGTGTAAACAGGATATTTTAGATTATCATTATTTGATAATCTACGTAAAGCTTTTTAAACCTTTATGGATGAAATAAAGGTTATGGTTTGTTTTAAAATGAATTCAGTCTTTGAGAAACGTCTCATATAGAGGTCAAAACCTCGCAACGAAATCAATTAATATGGAACGTTTTTAATCAATAAGAACGGGACATTTCAGTTGGTATCCGAGCGTTGGTCTTAGAGAACCAGAATTTTGCATTAGTGTGTCTTATCGAGTTTGTTAGGATGCATTAGTGAGTCTGGACTTCGACCGTGTTTACTTGAAAAATGATTGCTTAACAAATTTTGTTGGAAACTATATATTTTTAACATGTGAATATTATGTGATATATTAATCTCTTAACGCGTTTGATATTATGTGATAGATGTCTACCTCTAGAACAAGTCCCATTGACTCACCTAATAATAATGAAGAGTCAAATGTAAATTGGAATGATTCGTGGACTGATTCACAAGTTCCCGAAGAGGAACCGGAAGAAGAGTCAGAACCGGAAGAAGAATCGGAACCGGATGAAGAAATAGAACCGGTGGGGGAAATAATAAAACGGTTAAGTAAAAGAAAATCCTCAACCAACCGACCAAGGTTAATTATGGTCAATGGTGTTTCCGCCAAGGAAGCAAAATATTGGGAGGATTACCAATTCTCCGATGAATCGGATTTCGACGAGAATTCCGATGATGTTATAGAAATTACCCCAACTGAATTTAAAAAGGCAAAAGAAAATAATAAGGGAAAGGGCATAAAAATAGAGAAATCTAATTCCAACCCCGATGAACTTTATATGTATCGTCAACCCCCGAAGTCCTTAAGTTGTAACAATGACCCGGGAACCTCTAAACCACCAGGTTTTTCTAAACCAATGTGGATAACGACGGCTCGTATTAGGGGAACATCATATATCCCTAGAAACTTGGCAAAACGAACCAAAACCGAAGAAGAAGAAACAAGCGAGTCGGAATAAGATAGTTGTATTCATGTGGTGTAATATATGTAATATAGTGTGCTTATGCTTTATGATATATGTAAAAATTGCTTGTATTAATAAGTATTTTTTTTATGAATCTAACTCTTGTCTATTTTACAGTATAAAAACACAAAATGGATAGACAACCCAATATTTTAAGAGACCTACCCGGAGACATGATTGATGAAATCTTGTCTAGTGTCGGTCAGAATTCCTCGGCACAACTATTTAAGGCGAGATCAGTTTGTAAGACATTCGAAGAACGTTTCAAGAATGTCTTGGTTTATAAGAGACTTTCGTTTGAAAGATGGGGGATATCACATTGGGAAACCCATAAGTTACGATGTGTTTACTTTGACGCATATATTGCGGGGAACCTAAATACTATTTTACGCAACGGGTTAAGAAATTATTTTGACTCAATATATCCGAATATTGGACTTCGTGATTTAGAAAAAGCGGCTAACATGCAACATAAAGAAGCATGTTATGCTTACGGATTAGTAATGTTCGCTTCTCACCAAAGTGAGAACAAGAACATCGGGCTACAACTATTAAACAAAACGTTTCCACAAGTGACGGAGTCGGTAATTGGGGTAAGAAATGAGGTTTTTAGATTATTACGGGACTGTTGAACATTACGTAACCCTCGTCCCTTTGACGACGTTACAACACGCTGTCTTATCAACGGCCATAACGGTTATGTTGCACAAGACCAAGGATGGGAAGTAGTCCTAGTAAAACCAGAATGCATGACTTGTTTCTGGAAGTATGAATTACGTGTCTTTATTGCCTTTGCTGAACGACTTGTGTACTAGCTAGAATTATCTTCACAACTATCTTGTATCAAAGTTATTGTGTGCTATATTTCATGCTTTATGTAAAATAAGCGGTATTGTAAGTTTGTAAAATATTGTATAAAAGTTTGAACGCGAAATATTATTATAATCAGTTTTTCATATAGAATTGTAGTAGTTGAATTGTATATTAGCTACTAAGTATGAACTTAACGGGTAGGTACTACCCGAATTTAAACTTATAAAATGCTAATATGAAGAAAAAGCTTTTATAAATGAGTTCATATTATGCTACGAAATACTATTAACTACTCTTAATATTCTGTATGATTAACTTGTTCCATTTAACTATTTTGAAGGAAATGGCACCGACTACTCGACACACCGTGAATATGAATGAAGAGGAATTCCGTACTTTTCTAGCTTCAAACATAGCCGCAGTACAGGCTGCGCTAAATACCAACAATAACCTTGGATCTAGCAGTACAGGAAATCGTGTAGGATGCACCTACAAAGAATTCACTGCCTGCAAACCTTTGGAATTTGATGGAACCGAAGGACCGATCGGATTGAAACGGTGGACCGAGAAGGTTGAATCGGTGTTTGCCATAAGTAAGTGTACTGAAGAGGACAAAGTAAAGTACGCTAAGCATACCTTCACAGGTTCTGCGTTAACATGGTGGAATACCTATCTAGAGCAAGTGGGACAAGACGATGCGTACGCACTACCGTGGTCAGCATTCAAGCACTTGATGAACGAGAAGTACCGTCCCAGAACTGAGGTCAATAAGCTCAAGACAGAACTTAGAGGGTTACGAACCCAAGGATTTGATATTACCACGTACGAAAGACGATTCACAGAATTGTGCCTATTGTGTCCGGGAGCATTCGAAGATGAGGAAGAGAAGATCGACGCGTTTGTGAAAGGATTACCGGAAAGAATCCAAGAAGATATAAGTTCACACGAGCCCGCCTCCATACAACAGGCATGTAGAATGGCTCACAAACTCGTGAACCAAATTGAAGAAAGAATTAAAGAACAGACTGCTGAAGAGGCCAATGTGAAGCAAGTCAAAAGAAAGTGGGAGGAAAACTGTGATAAGAATCACCAATACAACAACAACAGCAATTACAACAATAATCGCAACAATTATCCCAACAATCGCAACATCAATCGCAACTACAACAAACGGCCCAACAACAACAACAACAACAACAACAGCAACTACAACAATCATCCCAACAACAATAATAACCGCAACAACAACAACAATCAGAAGCAGCTATGCCAAAGGTGTGAAAAGAATCACTCGGGGTTCTGCACCAAATTTTGCAACAAGTGTAAAAGAAATGGTCATAGCGCGGCGAAGTGTGAGGTCTACGGACCAGGGGTTAATAGAACGAAAGGAACAAATGGTGTCGGAACGAGTATTGGCGGAGCAAGTAGTGTCGGAGCAAGTTATGCCAATGTAGTTTGTTATAAATGTGGAAAACCAGGCCACATTATTAGAAATTGCCCGAACCAGGAGAACACGAATGGACAAGGCCGCGGAAGAGTTTTCAATATTAATGCGGCAGAGGCACAGAAAGAAACGGAGCTTGTTACGGGTACGTTTCTTATTGACAATAAATCTGCTTACGTTTTATTTGATTCGGGTGCGGATAGAAGCTATATGAGTAGAGATTTTTGTGCTAAATTAAGTTGTCCATTGACGCCTTTGGATAGTAAATTTTTACTCGAATTAGCAAATGGTAAATTAATTTCAGCAGATAATATATGTCGGAATCGAGAAATTAAACTGGTTAGCGAAACATTTAAGATTGATTTGATACCAGTAGAGTTGGGGAGTTTTGATGTGATAATCGGTATGGACTGGTTGAAAGAAGTGAAAGCAGAGATCGTTTGTTACAAAAATGCAATTCGCATTATACGAGAAAAAGGAAAACCCTTAATGGTGTACGGAGAAAAGGGCAACACGAAGCTACATCTTATTAGTAATTTGAAGGCACAAAAACTGTCATAACCCGTCCTTAACCGTAAGAACGTGTTAGATAACGTATGATTTCATTGCGAGGTATTGACCTCTATATGCGACATTTTTAAAAGAAAAACTGCATATATTATACATTACAAACCATGATTCTTATTTTTGATACAAGCTTTGGACGAAATAAAGATGATTATCGTTTAGCGATAATCTTCGACTTACAAACTTTACAAATGATGATAACAACACGATTTCTAGCATATTTTACAACACAAGTTCTTGGATATGCAGTCTTATTTTTGACACAAATATGCGTACGCAAGATCCTGCTCAAATTCAACATAATGCAGCGGAAACTTCTAATTATCACCTGAGAATAAACATGTTTAAAACGTCAACATAAAGTTGGTGAGATATAGGTTTAGTGCCGGCAGCAATATATATATAGACCACAAGATTTCGTATATAAACAGTTTAATAAAAATATTCTAAGTGGTTGAGCACTTGGTAACCATACTTAACAATTAATCACGTCGCATATTCCCTTTAATATGAAATCTTACTACACTGTACCAAGTGTAGTCACGAAACGAAGTACTGTGCAACCGTTGAATACTGGTCGTCCAGTCCGGTTGGGGTTGTCAAGCCCGATAGATCTATCAACAGGATTCGCGTTTACAATACCGCTGTAAATATTAGTTACCAAGCTACAGGGAAGTATGCCAGTGGTACAACTCAACGTAGAATATATATTTTTCAGTTACTTGTGTCCATAACGTAAAACATAAAATACATGTATTCTCATCCCGAAATATTTAGAGTTTAAAAGTGGGACTATATACTCACTTTCGTCTTGAAGATATATATATTTTGACTTGGTCTCCCGGTTGATATCACGAACCTATCCATATATAATATATCAATACCTTTTCTTTTTAAACAACGTCACATATATATTCTTGTTATACTTTTAATACTTTTTATAATTCCTTAGTCCGTAGTTAGCAGTTCGTTGTTAGTAATTCAATTTTAATGGTTCATATTTAGATGTTTAATAAACCCCCAACGAAATAAATAAAACCCCCAACGTATATGTATTGGTCGAGATTAATCTTGACCCACGGTACCGGTGTTGTCAAATGACGTGTTGCGTACATAAAGTACCGGTGTTGTCAAATGACGTGTTGCGTACAAACATGGGATCTTATGATTAATCTTCTCGTGTTGTTTACGGGTGATCCTGAACCATATAAAATTGAATTATGAGTACATATATATAAAATATCATGTTATCTTAAAAAGATGTGATTTATTTTAATTTTCTCCAATTAATCCCGAAGTTAAACTAGTCTTGGATAGCCAATTTTGTTTCGGTCATAGTTTCTTCGTTACAACTCCGTTTTCGTTGATTCAACTTGCCATCTCCTTGGATCGAGTTCCTCTTTAAGACTATGAACTGTAAATATCTTAGTTTGTATTCAAAATCACACGGCATAGGTGAAACTTTAGTGAAACTTATGAAGTTAAACCTTTTCCTTTATGTAGGCAACCTTAAATGATTATTTTTCTAAAAATACTTATACTTTGAATTAAATCATGAAATTTTTATGTGTTACCATATTCATAGTAAAAATCATTTTTCCAGAACATAAACCTTCAATTCAAAGTTTAAGATGGTTTTTAATTATCCAACCCAAAACAGCCCCCGGTTACACTCCGACGTCGTAAAAACAGTTTTTAAGGTGTTCTTTGAAAAACCAAGTTATACCTTGTTAAATTAGCATATATTTAAGTTATATTACAGGTCTTGAAGTATTTTAAAAGTTAAGTTAGAAGGATCTATTTAGTTTGCAAACAAGTTTGAAAACATTCAAACTATGTTCTTGTTGTTAAAATTGTATACCACAAAATATGATAGCTATATATATGAATCGAATAAGGTTATGAACATAGATACTACCTCAAGTTCCTTGGACAAGGTTTCTGTAAAAGAGGAGTAAGAACCTAGAACCAAAAGGGTGATGGAATTGGATGAAAGATTGGAAGTAAGTTTGTGTTCTTGGAAGGATTTCTTGAAGTGTTTTTGTAAGGTTTTCTTATGAGATTTAAGTGTTGTTTTTGAAGCTAAATGATGGAGAAAATGCTTGGAGATGATCAAGTATGAAGTTAAGAGTATTTTGAGAGAGAAATGGAAGTGTAAGTATGAGAAAATGGGGTGAAGAAATGGTGTGCATGCATAAAAACGTTTTTAGGTTATAAAGGAAAAAAAAGATACCTAACTTTGTTTTCTTGCTAAATAATTCATGCTACTTGACAAATGGTTGGTTCCACATGTTTCTTAATCATTTAAGGCTGCTAAGGAGCAGATTTTTATTGGTATATACCAATAGTAAATACATCTAGAAGCTGCGTATGATACGAGTACATATACTCTAGATATACGTATAGAAATTTTGTGAAAAATGGAATGAGGATTCAAATATAGCTATCTTTTGTGAATACACTTATATGGTTTTATGTATTTAAGTTCTTAAAAGTGATTAAATTCATTACTTATACGATATATGTATAAACATTATAGGTCATAAGTATTTAAGTCAAATAACGTTGCGTATGGTTATCGTTTTGAAAACTTAAGTTAGTAGTTTCAAAATATACATATAACTTATTGTTATTAATACAAAATGAGATATTAAAACATTCTTAGATCATGTTAAATATGTATATATACATATATATACACAAACGTATAATTATCATATGTTATATAGTTCGTGATATCATCGGTCAAACTAGACGGTCAAACGTTGTGTAAAACTCTTTTCAAAAACATAAATCTCAACAATTTGGATTGCTTATCATGTTGGTAAGGTTTAATTTATGTAAATATTAATCTTACAAGTATAGAATGATCGAAAAAATGCGGGTCATTACAGTACCTACCCGTTAAATAAATTTCGTCCCGAAATTTTAAAATTGTACCTATTTTGCGTCATCGGGAAACAAGTGTGGATACTTTTGTTTCATTTGATCCTCTCGTTCCCAAGTAAACTCGGGACCCCTTCGAGCATTCCAACGAACCTTAACGATCGGTATGTTGCTCTGCTTGAGCCGTTTAACTTCACGATCCATGATTTCGATTGGTTCTTCGATGAATTGTAGTTTCTCGTCGACATGGATTTCTTCAAGAGGAATGGTGAGGTCTTCCTTTGCAAGACACTTCTTAAGGTTTGAGACGTGAAAGGTATTATGTACTCCGGCGAGTTGTTGCGGTAACTCGAGTCGATAAGCTACCGGTCCAATGCGTTCGATGATCTTGAACGGGCCTACATACCTTGGGTTTAGTTTACCCCCTTTTCCAAAACGTATTACACCTTTCCAAGGTGACACCTTTAACATAACCATGTCACCGATCTGAAACTCTAATGGTTTCCTTCGAACATCGGCGTAGCTCTTTTGGCGACTACGGGCTGTTTTCAATCTCTCCTTGATTTGTACTATCTTCTCAGTCATTTCGTGTATGATCTCGGGACCAGTTAATTGTCGATCTCCTACTTCATTCCAAAAAATAGGAGATCTACACTTCCTTCCGTACAATGCTTCGAATGGCGCAGCTTTAATGCTCGCATGATAACTATTATTATACGAGAATTCTGCTAATGGTAGATATTTATCCTATCCGTTTCCAAAATCGATCACACATGCCCTGAGCATGTCTTCAAGAGTCTGAATCGTTCTTTCACTCTGCCCGTCGGTTTGCAGATGATACGCGGTACTCATATCCAAACGAGTTCCTAGGGCCTCCTGTAGTGATTGCCAGAACTTTGATGTAAATCTACTATCACGATCGGATATAATGGAAATAGGTATTCCATGCCTTGAAACAACTTCCTTTATATACAATCGTAATAGTTTCTCCATTCTATCCGTTTCCTTTATAGGCAAGAAGTGTGCAGACTTGGTGAGACGATCAACAATCACCCAAATGGTGTCGTATCCCCAGGCAGTCTTTGGTAACTTCGTGATGAAATCCATGGTAATACCATCCCATTTCCATTCTGGGATTTCTGGTTGTTGAAGTAACCCTGACGGCTTCTGGTGTTCAGCTTTGACTTTGGAACAAGTTAAACATTCCCCAACATATGTTGCAACATCTGTCTTTAAATTAGGCCACCAATAATGTGTCTTAAGATCTTGGTACATCTTTCCAACTCCAGGATGTATCGAGTATCTTGTCTTATGTGCCTCATTTAATATCAACTTCCTTAATCCACCCAACTTCGGTACCCAAATACGATTTGCAAAATATCGAATTCCATCTTCCCGCATAACGAGTTGCTTCTCATACTTCTTCATTATTTCATTTCCTATATTTTCTTTAGTAAGTGCTTCTCGTTGAACTTCTTTGATTTGTGAGTTGAGATTCATGCAAATTTTTATGTTCATCGCTCGTACTCGAATTGGTTCTCGTTCCTTTCTGCTTAAAGCATCGGCCACCACGTTCGCCTTCCCGGGATGATAACGAATTTCACAATCATAGTCGTTTATTAACTCGACCCACCTACGTTGTCTCATGTTCAGCTGTTTCTGATCAAAAATATGTTGAAGGCTTTTATGATCAGTAAACACAGTGCATTTAACCCCATACAAGTAGTGTCTCCATATCTTCAATGCAAACACGACTGCTCCCAGTTCTAGATCATGCGTCGTATAATTCCGCTCGTGAATCTTCAATTGTCGGGATGCGTATGCAATAACTTTCTTTCGTTGCATAAGAACGCAACCAAAACCTTGTCGCGAAGCATCACAATATATTTCAAAATCATCGTTCCCTTCTGGTAACGATAAAATAGGCGCCGTAGTTAACTTTTTCTTTAGTAATTGAAATGCACTCTCCTGCTCAGAAGTCCATTCATATTTCTTCCCTTTTTGCGTTAACGCTGTCAACGGCTTAGCTATTCGGGAAAAATCTTGAATAAACCTTCTATAATAACCGGCTAAACCCAAAAATTGACGTATCTGCGTTGGTGTCTTAGGAGTCTCCCATTTTTCAATGGCTTCAATTTTTGCTGGATCAACCTGAATTCCTTTGCTACTAACAACGTGGCCAAGAAATTGCACTTCTTTCAACCAGAAAGCACATTTAGAAAATTTAGCATATAGCTGTTCTTTTCTCAACAACTCTAATATCAACCTTAAATGCTGCTCATGCTCTTGCTCACTCTTGGAATAGATAAGAATATCATCAATGAAAACGATAACAAACTTATCTAAATATGGACTACAAACTCGATTCATGAGGTCCATGAATACAGCTGGCGCATTTGTCAACCCAAACGGCATGACCAAAAATTCGTAATGACCATAACGTGTCCGAAAAGCAGTTTTTGGAATGTCCTCTTCTTTGACACGTAATTGATGATAGCCCGACCTTAAGTCAATTTTTGAGTACACACATGATCCTTGGAGTTGATCAAATAAGTCGTCAATTCTCGGTAGTGGATACCGATTCTTGATAGTTAACTTATTTAATTCACGATAATCTATACACATCCTAAAAGATCCATCTTTCTTTTTAACAAATAGAATCGGAGCTCCCCACGGTGAAGTACTTGGTCATATGAATCCATGATCCAGTAATTCTTTTAACTGACTCTGAAGTTCTTTTAACTCGGACGGTGCAAGTCTATATGGAGCACGAGCCACTGGTGCAGCTCCTGGTACTAAATCTATTTGAAATTCTACAGATCTAAATGGAGGTAATCCCGGCAACTTTTCCGGAAAGACTTCAGGAAAATCTCTTGCCACAGGCACGTCATTGATGCTCTTCACTTTTTCCTTTGTTTCGACTTTATTAACATGTGCTAAGATAGCATAGAACCCTTTCTTCAAGCACTTTTGAGCTTTCAAATAACTAATGAGTTTTAGCTTTGAGTTACCCTTCTCTCCATAAATCATTACTGGCGTTTTATCCTTACGAGGAATGCGAATTGCCTTCTTGGCGCACACAACTTCAGCTCCTATTTTGGACATCCAGTCCATGCCGACTATTACATCAAAACTTCCTAATTCTACGGGTATCAAGTCAATTTTAAACGTTTCTCCGGCTAAATTTATTTTACAATCACGGCAAATTTTATCGGCTTTAATTAGTTTACCATTAGCTAACTCAATCATGTACTTAGCATCGAGAGGTAATGATGAACAATTCAATTTAGCGTGAAAGTCTCTACACACGTAACTTCTATCAGCACCAGTATCAAATATAATAGATGCGGATAAGTTATTAATGGTAAACGTACCCGTAACAAGCTCCGGGTCTTCACATGCCTCTTTAGCATTAATAACAAATGCTCTTCCACGTGCAGGTCCGATATTCTTCTCTGGATTCGGGCACTGGCTCTTATAGTGACCTTGTTTTCCACACCTAAAACAAGTAATGGTAGCCAAAGCAGTTCTATTTGCATTGGTGGCAGGAGTCTTGGTACCATTTGTATTTGTAACGAGAGCCCTACAATCTTCAGCAAGATGACCCTTTCGATTACATTTGTTGCATACCACATTACAGTAACCAGAGTGATGTTTGTGGCATCGGTTGCATAAAGGATTTTGTCCTTTATAACCAAAGCTTAAACCACTACCCGTACCTTGCGTGTTTTCTTGTTTCTTAAAAGATTGTTGTTGGTTACCTCGATCATAATTTCCATTCCACTTTCTTTTGTTACCTGATACCTTCACATCAGTATTGGATACTTTCTTATCCATGATGACCTGATCCATTAGCTCGTTTGCCATGGTTATAGCTTCATGAATTGTCTTAGGTTTCGATGCTGTAACATTTGCCTTGACCTTTTTGGGCAAACCATCTTTGTACATTTCAATCTTCCGTTCTTCGGTTGGAACCAATTCAGGACATAGCAAAACTAATTCCATGAATCGCTGATTGTAGTTGGTGATTTCAGTACCAATAACCTTCAGACTTCGTAACTCATCTTCCAACTTCCTAACCTCGTTCCTTGGACAATATTCATTGATTAACATTGTTTTGAATTCTTCCCACGGAGTATCATAAGCTACATCTCCTCCTACAGCCTTCACATAATTTTTCCACCACGTGAGTGCACTATCTTGTAAAGTGCACGATGCGTATTTGGTCATGTCCTTTTCAACACAACCACTGATTTTGAACACAGTTTCCATCTTTTCTATCCACCGGGTTAAACCGATCGGTCCTTCTGTTCCACTGAGTGATGAGGGTTTGCAAGCTTGAAAAGTTTTGTAAGTGCACCCCACACGAGGATTTGGGTTAACTGCAGCACCTCTTGCAGCCTCGACCCATAACATTCTGTCGTTCACTCGCTGATTGATGAGTTCCTGGATTTCTTGTTCCGTCATTCGGTTCAATCGCGCCATATTCTTCTATAAGAATGAAAAGAAAATAATTATTCACATGGAATATTATAGATGTAGTGTATATTTACAGTACATTATAGCTTATTAATAATATGAACCAGGTATTATTATAAAAGCCTTTTCTTCTTATTAGCGTTTTATAATTATATCTAGGGTAGTACCTACCCGTTAATGTCCATACTTAATAGCTTAGTACAGAATCAATTACTACCATCTAAATAATACTTAACCATGGAAAATTATTGCATTTCACACTTGACTATTTTACATATGCTTATCTTACATCGAACATTAAGCAAACCACACTAATAATATTATACAAAACATTATATGATCCCATGGTTTAATACGGCAGCGCATCGTTTGGTCTATTTTCTAGGACGTTTAGGTTCAAAGAATCGCTTAACGCTTATCCTGGCTGTCTGCCTATATTTTGGCTGTGGGACTGAAGAACTGGATGCCGGGATAGAACGAATAGGAATAGCGGGAATAGGGGTGGTAGTGTCTAGTGGAGTTGGTGCCACATCATCCTTATTAAACTCAGGATTTGAATTTTCTAATTCATTAGCCTTTCGTTTCTTTCCTAGTTCGAACTCTTCTTTTGTAATTTCCTGTATTTCTTCCTCGGGTTCACTTTCCTCCTCGGGTTCACTTTCCTCCTCGGGTTCACTTTCCTCCTCGGGTTCACTTTCCTCCTCGGGTTCAGTTTCCGGGTTCTCTATAGTCGGTTCATCCGGAATTTGTGAGTCTTCCCCAAAGATATTATTTTCGTCATCGGATAGGTTAATGACTGGAACACCATCTGAAGATTCTGGTTCGGAGTCGCTGAATGTGATAACAAGTTTTGAGCCCGACATCTATCACATAACAACTAACCCATTAGTACTACATAATATTTACATATAAATTTTAACCAACAATGATAAGCAATGGTTTTTAAATCAGACCCGGTCAAAGTCCAGACTTACTAATGTATCCTAACGACTTATCAGTTAGACACACTAATGCAAACCTGGTTCGCTAAGACCACCGCTCTGATACCACATGTCATAACCCGTCCTTAACCGTAAGAACGTGTTAGATAACGTATGATTTCATTGCGAGGTATTGACCTCTATATGCGACATTTTTAAAAGAAAAACTGCATATATTATACATTACAAACCATGATTCTTATTTTTGATACAAGCTTTGGACGAAATAAAGATGATTATCGTTTAGCGATAATCTTCGACTTACAAACTTTACAAATGATGATAACAACACGATTTCTAGCATATTTTACAACACAAGTTCTTGGATATGCAGTCTTATTTTTGACACAAATATGCGTACGCAAGATCCTGCTCAAATTCAACATAATGCAGCGGAAACTTCTAATTATCACCTGAGAATAAACATGTTTAAAACGTCAACATAAAGTTGGTGAGATATAGGTTTAGTGCCGGCAGCAATATATATATAGACCACAAGATTTCGTATATAAACAGTTTAATAAAAATATTCTAAGTGGTTGAGCACTTGGTAACCATACTTAACAATTAATCACGTCGCATATTCCCTTTAATATGAAATCTTACTACACTGTACCAAGTGTAGTCACGAAACGAAGTACTGTGCAACCGTTGAATACTGGTCGTCCAGTCCGGTTGGGGTTGTCAAGCCCGATAGATCTATCAACAGGATTCGCGTTTACAATACCGCTGTAAATATTAGTTACCAAGCTACAGGGAAGTATGCCAGTGGTACAACTCAACGTAGAATATATATTTTTCAGTTACTTGTGTCCATAACGTAAAACATAAAATACATGTATTCTCATCCCGAAATATTTAGAGTTTAAAAGTGGGACTATATACTCACTTTCGTCTTGAAGATATATATATTTTGACTTGGTCTCCCGGTTGATATCACGAACCTATCCATATATAATATATCAATACCTTTTCTTTTTAAACAACGTCACATATATATTCTTGTTATACTTTTAATACTTTTTATAATTCCTTAGTCCGTAGTTAGCAGTTCGTTGTTAGTAATTCAATTTTAATGGTTCATATTTAGATGTTTAATAAACCCCCAACGAAATAAATAAAACCCCCAACGTATATGTATTGGTCGAGATTAATCTTGACCCACGGTACCGGTGTTGTCAAATGACGTGTTGCGTACATAAAGTACCGGTGTTGTCAAATGACGTGTTGCGTACAAACATGGGATCTTATGATTAATCTTCTCGTGTTGTTTACGGGTGATCCTGAACCATATAAAATTGAATTATGAGTACATATATATAAAATATCATGTTATCTTAAAAAGATGTGATTTATTTTAATTTTCTCCAATTAATCCCGAAGTTAAACTAGTCTTGGATAGCCAATTTTGTTTCGGTCATAGTTTCTTCGTTACAACTCCGTTTTCGTTGATTCAACTTGCCATCTCCTTGGATCGAGTTCCTCTTTAAGACTATGAACTGTAAATATCTTAGTTTGTATTCAAAATCACACGGCATAGGTGAAACTTTAGTGAAACTTATGAAGTTAAACCTTTTCCTTTATGTAGGCAACCTTAAATGATTATTTTTCTAAAAATACTTATACTTTGAATTAAATCATGAAATTTTTATGTGTGACCATATTCATAGTAAAAATCATTTTTCCAGAACATAAACCTTCAATTCAAAGTTTAAGATGGTTTTTAATTATCCAACCCAAAACAGCCCCCAGTTACACTCCGACGTCGTAAAAACAGTTTTTAAGGTGTTCTTTGAAAAACCAAGTTATACCTTGTTAAATTAGCATATATTTAAGTTATATTACAGGTCTTGAAGTATTTTAAAAGTTAAGTTAGAAGGATCTATTTAGTTTGCAAACAAGTTTGAAAACATTCAAACTATGTTCTTGTTGTTAAAATTGTATACCACAAAATATGATAGCTATATATATGAATCGAATAAGGTTATGAACATAGATACTACCTCAAGTTCCTTGGACAAGGTTTCTGTAAAAGAGGAGTAAGAACCTAGAACCAAAAGGGTGATGGAATTGGATGAAAGATTGGAAGTAAGTTTGTGTTCTTGGAAGGATTTCTTGAAGTGTTTTTGTAAGGTTTTCTTATGAGATTTAAGTGTTGTTTTTGAAGCTAAATGATGGAGAAAATGCTTGGAGATGATCAAGTATGAAGTTAAGAGTATTTTGAGAGAGAAATGGAAGTGTAAGTATGAGAAAATGGGGTGAAGAAATGGTGTGCATGCATAAAAACGTTTTTAGGTTATAAAGGAAAAAAAAGATACCTAACTTTGTTTTCTTGCTAAATAATTCATGCTACTTGACAAATGGTTGGTTCCACATGTTTCTTAATCATTTAAGGCTGCTAAGGAGCAGATTTTTATTGGTATATACCAATAGTAAATACATCTAGAAGCTGCGTATGATACGAGTACATATACTCTAGATATACGTATAGAAATTTTGTGAAAAATGGAATGAGGATTCAAATATAGCTATCTTTTGTGAATACACTTATATGGTTTTATGTATTTAAGTTCTTAAAAGTGATTAAATTCATTACTTATACGATATATGTATAAACATTATAGGTCATAAGTATTTAAGTCAAATAACGTTGCGTATGGTTATCGTTTTGAAAACTTAAGTTAGTAGTTTCAAAATATACATATAACTTATTGTTATTAATACAAAATGAGATATTAAAACATTCTTAGATCATGTTAAATATGTATATATACATATATATACACAAACGTATAATTATCATATGTTATATAGTTCGTGATATCATCGGTCAAACTAGACGGTCAAACGTTGTGTAAAACTCTTTTCAAAAACATAAATCTCAACAATTTGGATTGCTTATCATGTTGGTAAGGTTTAATTTATGTAAATATTAATCTTACAAGTATAGAATGATCGAAAAAATGCGGGTCATTACAAAAACTAATAAGAAAAGGTTGCTATGCTGTTCTAGCACACGTCGAGAAAGTACAAACTGAAGAAAAGAGCATCAATGATGTTCCCATTGCAAAAGAATTTCCCGATGTATTTCCGAAAGAATTACCGGGATTACCCCCACATCGATCCGTTGAATTTCAAATAGATCTTGTACCAGGAGCTGCACCAATAGCTCGTGCTCCTTACAGACTCGCACCCAGCGAGATGAAAGAACTACAAAGCCAATTACAAGAACTTTTAGAGCGTGGTTTCATTCGACCAAGCACATCACCGTGGGGAGCTCCTGTTTTGTTTGTCAAGAAGAAAGATGGTACATTCAGGTTGTGTATCGACTACCGAGAGTTGAACAAACTTACCATCAAGAACAGCTACCCACTACCGAGAATCGATGACTTATTTGATCAACTACAAGGCTCGTCTGTTTATTCAAAGATTGACTTACGTTCCGGGTATCATCAAATGCGGGTGAAAGAAGATGATATTCCAAAGACTGCTTTCAGAACACGTTACGGTCATTACGAGTTTATGGTCATGCCGTTTGGTTTAACTAATGCAACAGCTGTGTTCATGGACCTTATGAACCGAGTGTGTGGACCATACCTTGACAAGTTTGTCATTGTTTTCATTGATGACATACTTATTTACTCAAAGAATGACCAAGAACACGGTGAACATTTGAGAAAGGTGTTAGAAGTATTGAGGAAGGAAGAATTGTACGCTAAGTTTTCAAAGTGTGCATTTTGGTTGGAAGAAGTTCAACTCCTCGGTCACATAGTGAACAAAGAAGGTATTAAGGTGGATCCGGCAAAGATAGAAACTGTTAAAAAGTGGGAAACCCCGAAAACTCCGAAACACATACGCCAGTTTTTAGGACTAGCTGGTTACTACAGAAGGTTCATCCAAGACTTTTCCAGAATAGCAAAACCCTTGACTGCATTAACGCATAAAGGGAAGAAATTTGAATGGAATGATGAACAAGAGAAAGCGTTTCAGTTATTGAAGAAAAAGCTAACTACGGCACCTATATTGTCATTGCCTGAAGGGAATGATGATTTTGTGATTTATTGTGATGCATCAAAGCAAGGTCTCGGTTGTGTATTAATGCAACGAACGAAGGTGATTGCTTATGCGTCTAGACAATTGAAGATTCACGAACAAAATTATACGACGCATGATTTGGAATTAGGCGCGGTTGTTTTTGCATTAAAGACTTGGAGGCACTACTTATATGGGGTCAAAAGTATTATATATACCGACCACAAAAGTCTTCAACACATATTTAATCAGAAACAACTGAATATGAGGCAGCGTAGGTGGATTGAATTATTGAATGATTATGACTTTGAGATTCGTTACCACCCGGGGAAGGCAAATGTGGTAGCCGATGCCTTGAGCAGGAAGGACAGAGAACCCATTCGAGTAAAATCTATGAATATAATGATTCATAATAACATTACTACTCAAATAAAGGAGGCGCAACAAGGAGTTTTAAAAGAGGGAAATTTAAAGGATGAAATACCCAAAGGATCGGAGAAACATCTTAATATTCGGGAAGACGGAACCCGGTATAGGGCTGAAAGGATTTGGGTACCAAAATTTGGAGATATGAGAGAAATGGTACTTAGAGAAGCTCATAAAACCAGATACTCAATACATCCTGGAACGGGGAAGATGTACAAGGATCTCAAGAAACATTTTTGGTGGCCGGGTATGAAAGCCGATGTTGCTAAATACGTAGGAGAATGTTTGACGTGTTCTAAGGTCAAAGCTGAGCATCAGAAACCATCAGGTCTACTTCAACAACCCGAAATCCCGGAATGGAAATGGGAAAACATTACCATGGATTTCATCACTAAATTGCCAAGGACTGCAAGTGGTTTTGATACTATTTGGGTAATAGTTGACCGTCTCACCAAATCAGCACACTTCTTGCCAATAAGAGAAGATGACAAGATGGAGAAGTTAGCACGACTGTATTTGAAGGAAGTCATCTCCAGACATGGAATACCAATCTCTATTATCTCTGATAGGGATGGCAGATTTATTTCAAGATTCTGGCAGACATTACAGCAAGCATTAGGAACTCGTCTAGACATGAGTACTGCCTATCATCCACAAACTGATGGGCAGAGTGAAAGGACGATACAAACGCTTGAAGACATGCTACGAGCATGTGTTATTGATTTCGGAAACAGTTGGGATCGACATCTACCGTTAGCAGAATTTTCCTACAACAACAGCTACCATTCAAGCATTGAGATGGCGCCGTTTGAAGCACTTTATGGTAGAAAGTGCAGGTCTCCGATTTGTTGGAGTGAAGTGGGGGATAGACAGATTACGGGTCCGGAGATTATACAAGAAACTACCGAGAAGATCATCCAAATTCAACAACGGTTGAAAACCGCCCAAAGTCGACAAAAGAGCTACGCTGACATTAAAAGAAAAGATATAGAATTTGAAATTGGAGAGATGGTCATGCTTAAAGTTGCACCTTGGAAAGGCGTTGTTCGATTTGGTAAACGAGGGAAATTAAATCCAAGGTATATTGGACCATTCAAGATTATTGATCGTATCGGACCAGTAGCTTACCGACTAGAGTTACCTCAACAACTCGCGGCTGTACATAACACTTTCCACGTCTCGAATTTAAAGAAATGTTTTGCTAAAGAAGATCTCACTATTCCGTTAGATGAAATCCAAATCAACGAAAAACTTCAATTCATCGAAGAACCCGTCGAAATAATGGATCGTGAGGTTAAAAGACTTAAGCAAAACAAGATACCAATTGTTAAGGTTCGATGGAATGCTCGTAGAGGACCCGAGTTCACCTGGGAGCGTGAAGATCAGATGAAGAAGAAATACCCGCATCTATTTCCAGAAGATTCGTCAACACCTTCAACAGCTTAAAATTTCGGGACGAAATTTATTTAACGGGTAGGTACTGTAGTGACCCGAACTTTTCCATGTTTATATATATTAATTGAGATTGATATTTACATGATTAAATGTTTCCAACATGTTAAGCAATCAAACTTGTTAAGACTTGATTAATTGAAATATGTTTCATATAGACAATTGACCACCCAAGTTGACCGGTGATTCACGAACGTTAAAACTTGTAAAAACTATATGATGACATATATATGGATATATATATATAGTTAACATGATACTATGATAAGTAAACATATCATTAAGTATATTAACAATGAACTACATATGTAAAAACAAGACTACTAACTTAATGATTTTTAAACGAGACATATATGTAACGATTATCGTTGTAAAGACATTTAATGTATATATATCATATTAAGAGATATTCATACATGATAATATCATGATAATATAATAATTTAAAATCTCATTTGATATTATAAACATTGGGTTAACAACATTTAACAAGATCGTTAACCTAAAGGTTTCAAAACAACACTTACATGTAACGACTAACGATGACTTAACGACTCAGTTAAAATGTATATACATGTAGTGTTTTAATATGTATTTATACACTTTTGAAAGACTTCAATACACTTATCAAAATACTTCTACTTAACAAAAATGCTTACAATTACATCCTCGTTCAGTTTCATCAACAATTCTACTCGTATGCACCCGTATTCGTACTCGTACAATACACAGCTTTTAGATGTATGTACTATTGGTATATACACTCCAATGATCAGCTCTTAGCAGCCCATGTGAGTCACCTAACACATGTGGGAACCATCATTTGGCAACTAGCATGAAATATCTCATAAAATTACAAAAATATGAGTAATCATTCATGACTTATTTACATGAAAACAAAATTACATATCCTTTATATCTAATCCATACACCAACGACCAAAAACACCTACAAACACTTTCATTCTTCAATTTTCTTCATCTAATTGATCTCTCTCAAGTTCTATCTTCAAGTTCTAAGTGTTCTTCATAAATTCCAAAAGTTCTAGTTTCATAAAATCAAGAATACTTTCAAGTTTGCTAGCTCACTTCCAATCTTGTAAGGTGATCATCCAACCTCAAGAAATCTTTGTTTCTTACAGTAGGTTATCATTCTAATACAAGGTAATAATCATATTCAAACTTTGGTTCAATTTCTATAACTATAACAATCTTATTTCAAGTGATGATCTTACTTGAACTTGTTTTTGTGTCATGATTCTGCTTCAAGAACTTCGAGCCATCCAAGGATCCATTGAAGCTAGATCCATTTTTCTCTTTTCTAGTAGGTTTATCCAAGGAACTTAAGGTAGTAATGATGTTCATAACATCATTCGATTCATACATATAAAGCTATCTTATTCGAAGGTTTAAACTTGTAATCACTAGAACATAGTTTAGTTAATTCTAAACTTGTTCGCAAACAAAAGTTAATCCTTCTAACTTGACTTTTAAAATCAACTAAACACATGTTCTATATCTATATGATATGCTAACTTAATGATTTAAAACCTGGAAACACGAAAAACACCGTAAAACCGGATTTACGCCGTCGTAGTAACACCGCGGGCTGTTTTGGGTTAGTTAATTAAAAACTATGATAAAATTTGATTTAAAAGTTGTTATTCTGAGAAAATGATTGTTATTATGAACATGAAACTATATCCAAAAATTATGGTTAAACTCAAAGTGGAAGTATGTTTTCTAAAATGGTCATCTAGACGTCGTTCTTTCGACTGAAATGACTACCTTTACAAAAATGACTTGTAACTTATTTTTCCGACTATAAACCTATACTTTTTCTGTTTAGGTTCATAAAATAGAGTTCAATATGAAACCATAGCAATTTGATTCACTCAAAACGGATTTAAAATGAAGAAGTTATGGGTAAAACAAGATTGGATAATTTTTCTCATTTTAGCTACGTGAAAATTGTTAACAAATCTATTCCAACCATAACTTAATCAACTTGTATTGTATATTATGTAATCTTGAGATATCATAGACACGTATACAATGTTTCGACCTATCATGTCGACACATCTATATATATTTCGGAACAACCATAGACACTCTATATGTGAATGTTGGAGTTAGCTATACAGGGTTGAGGTTGATTCCAAAATATATATAGTTTGAGTTGTGATCAATACTGAGATACGTATACACTGGGTCGTGGATTGATTCAAGATAATATTTATCGATTTATTTCTGTACATCTAACTATGGACAACTAGTTGTAGGTTACTAACGAGGACAGCTGACTTAATAAACTTAAAACATCAAAATATATTAAAAGTGTTGTAAATATATTTTGAACATACTTTGATATATATGTATATATTGTTATAGGTTCGTGAATCAACCAGTGGCCAAGTCTTACTTCCCGACGAAGTAAAAATCTGTGAAAGTGAGTTATAGTCCCACTTTTAAAATCTAATATTTTTGGGATGAGAATACATGCAGGTTTTATAAATGATTTACAAAATAGACACAAGTACGTGAAACTACATTCTATGGTTGAATTATCGAAATCGAATATGCCCCTTTTATTTAAGTCTGGTAATCTAAGAATTAGGGAACAGACACCCTAATTGACGCGAATCCTAAAGATAGATCTATTGGGCTTAACAAACCCCATCCAAAGTACCGGATGCTTTAGTACTTCGAAATTTATATCATATCCGAAGGGTGTCCCGGAATGATGGGGATATTCTTATATATGCATCTTGTTAATGTCGGTTACCAGGTGTTCACCATATGAATGATTTTTATCTCTATGTATGGAATGTGTATTGAAATATGAAATCTTGTGGTCTATTATTATGATTTGATATATATAGGTTAAACCTATAACTCACCAACATTTTTGTTGACGTTTTAAGCATGTTTATTCTCAGGTGATTATTAAGAGCTTCCGCTGTCGCATACTTAAATAAGGACGAGATTTGGAGTCCATGCTTGTATGATATTGTGTAAAAACTGCATTCAAGAAACTTATTTTGTTGTAACATATTTGTATTGTAAACCATTATGTAATGGTCGTGTGTAAACAGGATATTTTAGATTATCATTATTTGATAATCTACGTAAAGCTTTTTAAACCTTTATGGATGAAATAAAGGTTATGGTTTGTTTTAAAATGAATTCAGTCTTTGAGAAACGTCTCATATAGAGGTCAAAACCTCGCAACGAAATCAATTAATATGGAACGTTTTTAATCAATAAGAACGGGACATTTCATATATCTCAAGGTTATAATAAGGTTAGTCTAACTGAAAAGTCGAAGTTGACTTGCTGGAGCTGTGACAAAACTGGCTACTTTGAATAGGAGTCGCAAAGTTATTTTTGCTAATAAATGCCAAAGAATCTGACGCGGATACGTTGTTTAAACTTTTACTATGGTTTCAAGAGTTTTCAGGGTACATAACTGTGGGTAACATGTGGTTGGATCATCATCTCGATTGCTCATCATTCGAAGTGTCTTCAGAAATTTTTGAAGGGTTTGAACACAGATTGTAATCGTTAACATACTTTTGATGTTCTAACACAGTTTTGAAGTCAAAATATAGCTTGTGAAAGATGTAAGGATCTAAGAGTGATGATTTTGGTCATATCTCAAGTTGAATATTGAGATTTCAAAATTAGAATATGTAATTAAATTTTGAATGGGTATGGTTGTTTTGATTTCTATAAAAGAATGTATATTGTTGTGAAAGTAGGGAGTATAATGGATGATTTGCTGAATCAGATTCGAAGAATGTAACATATTAATTGTGAATTTATATATCTCTCGGGTATTACCTACCCGTTTAAAAAAAATTTCACAATTAATATTTTGTACAAAAGAATTTTGTTACAGTCTTTATGAAAATATATATATGTATATTTTCTTCAGATGTAACATAGATTTAATGAGTTAATGTTAATTTAAACTCATTTGATTTACGGTTGAAACTAGAATTGAATAATCCCTAAAGGCTTTAAAAAGTACATAACTTTTACGCATTATTTCTTTAATGACATTGAAATTATGAATCAATACTTCTTTATTTGTTGATGTATGATGTTCGGTTCGTGGAATTCTTGTGAATTTCGCAAAGTACGAATGATGTTATCTGAAAAGTTTCGGGTACATCGATGACGAAAGTGTAAAATCAAATATATACTTGATTTATTATGAATTGGAATTTGTTGAATGGCGACAGAGATTGTAGTTAACGCTGGTTAAGTTGCAGCCGAAGGACGTACATTATTGCATATTTGTAATATGAATTAACCGAGTAGTTAAGATTCACACTCAATAGCTTAGCACGGAAAGATTTATTTCAAAATATATATATATATATATATATATATATATATATATATATATATATATATATATATATATATATATATATATATATATATATATATAATATACATATAATTTCTTCAGAGGGAATGAGTTAATTCTTCATAACTCGTTGATACAATATACACGTTATTGATTTGTAATGATGTCCACAGTGATTCTTGAACTGACGGAGTTTGTGATGTTATCGGTGTTGTTGATTCGGATGTTGACTGTACTGACGATGCTGGTAACGCTGACGGTACTGTTGATACTGTTGGTAAAGCAAGTTTAGCTTGTTAATCACACACCATTTTTGTCAGGGTTTCTACTCTTCCTTCTAACATTTTGGTTTGCTTAACTGATTTATGGTTAGGGCTAGATTAGATAATCTCTAAAACTTTAGAGATTACATAATCGCCGCGGAAATGTTTCTCCAATGAAGTTATGAATTAATACTTCGTCAGTTATTGTTGTTGGTACTCCTTGGTATCTATGGTGCGTATGACGTTGATGCTCGTGGGACAGATTGTGAAGTTGAGGTTTACGAAGCGGTTGTGGTTGAAGGTGGTAATGGTACTATTGGCATTGATGATGGTGGTACTGGTTATGCTGTTGATGCTGCTGCTGGTGTTTGTAATCTCTGCATCATATTCTCCAAAGCCACTACCCGAGCGCGAAGCTCGTTAACTTCTTCTATTACACCGGGGTGATTGTCGGTTCGGACGAGCGGATAAATTGTAGTGACCCGAACTTTTCCATGTTTATATAAATTAATTAAGATTGATATTTACATGATTAAATGTTTCCAACATGTTAAGCAATCAAACTTGTTAAGACTTGATTAATTGAAATATGTTTCATATAGACAATTGACCACCCAAGTTGACCGGTGATTCACGAACGTTAAAACTTATAAAAACTATACGATGACATATATATGGTTATATATATAGTTAACATGTTTTTATTATAAGTATGTATCTCATTAGGTATTTTAACAATGAGTTATATACATAAAAATGAGACTATTAATTTAAGAAACTCGAAAACGATATATATAACGATTATCGTTATAACAACGTCTTACTAGGTACATATGAATCATATTAAGATATTGATACACTTGGTTAATTATGTTAAATGATAAGTAAATATATTATTAAGTGTATTAACAATGAAATACATATGTAAAAATAAGACTACTAACTTAATGATTTCGAAACGAGACATATATGTAACGATTATCGTTGTAACGACATTTAACTGTATATACATCATACTAAGATATATTATATATCATAATATCATGATAATATAATAATTTAACATCTCATTTGTTATAATAAACAATGGGTTAACAACATTCAACAAGATCGTTAACCTAAAGGTTTCAAAACAACATTTACATGTAACGACTAACGATGACTTAACGACTCAGTTAAAATGTATATACATGTAATGTTTTAATATGTATTCATACACTTTTGAAAGACTTCAAGACACTTATCAAAATACTTCTACTTAACAAAAATGCTTACAATTACATCCTCGTTCAGTTTCATCAACAATTCTACTCGTATGCACCCGTATTCGTACTCGTACAATACACAGCTTTTAGATGTATGTACTATTGGTATATACACTCCAATGATCACCTCTTAGCAGCCCATGTGAGTCACCTAACACATGTGGGAACCATCATTTGGCAACTAGCATGAAATATCTCATAAAATTACAAAAATATGAGTAATCATTCATGACTTATTTACATGAAAACAAAATTACATATCCTTTATATCTAATCCATACACCAACGACCAAAAACACCTACAAACACTTTCATTCTTCAATTTTCTTCATCTAATTGACCTCTCTCAAGTTCTATCTTCAAGTTCTAAGTGTTCTTCATAAATTTCAAAAGTTCTAGTTTCATAAAATCAAGAATACTTTCAAGTTTGCTAACTCACTTCCAATCTTGTAAGGTGATCATCCAACCTCAAGAAATCTTTGTTTCTTACAGTAGGTTATCATTCTAATACAAGGTAATAATCATATTCAAACTTTGGTTCAATTTCTATAACTATAACAATCTTATTTCAAGTGATGATCTTACTTGAACTTGTTTTCGTGTCATGATTCTGCTTCAAGAACTTCGAGCCATCCAAGGATCCGTTGAAGCTAGTTCCATTTTTCTCTTTTCCAGTAGGTTTATCCAAGGAACTTAAGGTAGTAATGATGTTCATAACATCATTCGATTCATACATATAAAGCTATCTTATTCGAAGGTTTAAACTTGTAATCACTAGAACATAGTTTAGTTAATTCTAAACTTGTTCGCAAACAAAAGTTAATCCTTCTAACTTGACTTTTAAAATCAACTAAACACATGTTCTATATCTATATGATATGCTAACTTAATGATTTAAAACCTGGAAACACGAAAAACACCGTAAAACCGGATTTACGCCGTCGTAGTAACACCGCGGGCTGTTTTGGGTTAGTTAATTAAAAACTATGATAAACTTTTATTTAAAAGTTGTTATTCTGAGAAAATGATTTTTATTATGAACATGAAACTATATCCAAAAATTATGGTTAAACTCAAAGTGGAAGTATGTTTTCTAAAATGGTCATCTAGACGTCGTTCTTTCGACTGAAATGACTACCTTTACAAAAACGACTTGTAACTTATTTTTTCAACTATAAACCTATACTTTTTCTATTTAGATTCATAAAATAGAGTTCAATATGAAACCATAGCAATTTGATTCACTCAATACGGATTTAAAATGAAGAAGTTATGGGTAAAACAAGATTGGATAATTTTTCTCATTTTAGCTACGTGAAAATTGGTAACAAATCTATTCCAACCAAAACTTAATCAACTTGTATTGTATATTATGTAATCTTGAGATACCATAGACACGTATACAATGTTTCGACCTATCATGTCGACACATCTATATATATTTCGGAACAACCATAGACACTCTATATGTGAATGTTGGAGTTAGCTATACAGGGTTGAGGTTGATTCCAAAATATATATAGTTTGAGTTGTGATCAATACTGAGATACGTATACACTGGGTCGTGGATTGATTCAAGATAATATTTATTGATTTATTTCTGTACATCTAACTGTGGACAACTAGTTGTAGGTTACTAACGAGGACAGCTGACTTAATAAACTTAAAACATCAAAATATATTAAAAGTGTTGTAAATATATTTTGAACATACTTTGATATATATGTATATATTGTTATAGGTTTGTGAATCCACCAGTGGCCAAGTCTTACTTCCCGACGAAGTAAAAATCTGTGAAAGTGAGTTATAGTCCCACTTTTAAAATCTAATATTTTTGGGATGAGAATACATGCAGGTTTTATAAATGATTTACAAAATAGACACAAGTACGTGAAACTACATTCTATGGTTGAATTATCGAAATCGAATATGCCCCTTTTTATTAAGTCTGGTAATCTAAGAATTAGGGAACAGACACCCTAATTGACGCTAATCCTAAAGATAGATCTATCGGGCCCAACAAGCCCCATCCAAAGTACCGGATGCTTTAATACTTCAAAATTTATATCATATCCGAAGGGTGTCCCGGAATGATGGGGATATTCTTATATATGCATCTTGTTAATGTCGGTTACCAGGTGTTCACCATATGAATGATTTTTATCTCTATGTATGGGATGTGTATTGAAATATGAAATCTTGTAGTCTATTATTATGATTTGATATATATATGTTAAACCTATAACTCACCAACATTTTTGTTGACGTTTTAAGCATGTTTATTCTCAGGTGATTATTAAGAGCTTCCACTGTCGCATACTTAAATAAGAACGAGATTTGGAGTCCATGCTTGTATGATATTGTGTAAAAACTGCATTCAAGAAACTTATTTTGTTGTAACATATTTGTATTGTAAACCATTATGTAATGGTTGTGTGTAAACAGGATATTTTAGATTATCATTATTTGATAATCTACGTAAAGCTTTTTAAAACCTTTATCTATGAAATAAAGGTTAAGGTTTGTTTTAAAAATGAATGCAGTCTTTGAAAAACGTCTCATATAGAGGTCAAAATCTTGCAACGAAATCAATTAATAGGGAACGTTTTTAATCAATAAGAACGGGACATTTCAGTTGGTATCCGAGCGTTGGTCTTAGAGAACCAGAATTTTGCATTAGTGTGTCTTATCTAGTTTGTTAGGATGCATTAGTGAGTCTGGACTTTGACCGTGTTTACTTGAAAAATGATTGCTTAACAAATTTTGTTGGAAACTATATATTTTTAACATGTGAATATTATGTGATATATTAATCTCTTAACGCGTTTGATATTATGTGATAGATGTCTACCTCTAGAACAAGTCCCATTGACTCACCTAATAATAATGAAGAGTCAAATGTAAATTGGAATGATTCGTGGACTGATTCACAAGTTCCCGAAGAGGAACCGGAAGAAGAGTCGGAACCGGAAGAAGAATCGGAACCGGAAGAAGAATCGGAACCGGAAGAAGAAATAGAACCGGTGGGGGAAATAATAAAACGGTTAAGTAAAAGAGAATCCTCAACCAACCGACCAAGGTTAATTATGGTCAATGGTGTTTCCGCTAAGGAAGCAAAATATTGGGAGGATTACCAATTCTCCGATGAATCGGATTTCGACGAGAATTTCGATGATGTTATAGAAATTACCCCAACTGAATTTAAAAAGGCAAAAGAAAATAATAAGGGAAAGGGCATAAAAATAGAGAAATCTAATTCCAACCCCGATGAACTTTATATGTATCGTCAACCCCCGAAGTCCTTAAGTTGTAACAATGACCCGGGAACCTGTAAACCACCAGGTTTTTCTAAACCAATGTGGACAACGACGGCTCGTATTAGGGGAACATCATATATCCCTAGAAACTTGGCAAAATGAACCAAAACCGAACAAGAAGAAACGAGCGAGTCGGAATAAGATAGTTATATTCGTGTGGTGTAATATATGTAATATAGTGTGCTTATGCTTTATGATATATGTAAAAATTGCTTGTATTAATAAGTATTTTTTTTTATGAATCTAACTCTTGTCTATTTTACAGTATAAAAACACAAAATGGATAGACAACCCAATATTTTAAGAGACCTACCCGGAGACATGATTGATGAAATCTTGTCTAAAGTCGGTCAGAATTCTTCAGCACAACTATTTAAGGCGAGATCAGTTTGTAAGACATTCGAAGAACGTTCCAAGAATGTCTTGGTTTATAAGATACTTTCATTTGAAAGATGGGGGATATCACATTGGAAAACCCATAAGTTACGATGTGTTTACTTTGACGCATATATTGCGGGGAACCCAAATGCTATTTTACGCAACGGGTTAAGAAATTATTTTGACTCAATATATCCGAATATTGGACTTCGTGATTTAGAAAAAGCGGCTAACATGCAACATAAAGAAGCATGTTATGCTTACGGATTAGTAATGTTCGCTTCTCACAAAAGTGAGAACAAGAACATCGGGCTACAACTATTAAACAAAACGTTTCCACAAGTGACGGAGTCGGTAATTGGGGTAAGAAATGAGGTTTTTAGATTGTTACGGGAATGTTGGACATTACGTAACCCTCGTCCCTTTGATGACGTTACAACACGCTGTCTTATCAACGACCATAACGGTTATGTTCCACAAGACCAAGGATGGGAAGTAGTCCTAGTAAAACCAGAATGCATGACTTGTTTCTGGACGTATGAATTACGTGTCTTTATTGCCTTTGCTGAACGACTTGTTGTAATGACCCGAAAATTTGCGACTAAATTTAAACTTAATCTTTAAAGGATTAATGATTTCGACACGATAAACAAAGTCTGTAAAACTGAATCTCAAATTTTTGAACTATTCAAGTACCCTTCGATTTTCTCAACGATTCGCGAACAATTATATGTAAATAGATACATATATATACTATAACTTGAAAACGTAACAAAGTTTTAATTGCATAATACCGTACATTAAACTTATTGGTTTATATATCTAATTAAATATATATGATTTCAAGTTATTTAGTAAACGATAGTAACATTCGATTATTGATTTGATTGATATTTAGATAAGTTAACTAAAACTTTTAAGATGAACCAGTAAAACACTAATTTGATAAAGTATTTTCAAATTGCTACAGTACCCAAAATGCTACAGTGTTTTCGAAAATCACTAATTGCTACAGTAAAATTTACTTTGCTACAGTGAATTGCTACAGCAAAAATTGACTTTGCTACAGTAAAACACTATTTTAAAAATGTATTTTAACAAATAGTGAGACGATGATTTATAGAAGTAAATGACCAAGATACTCGAAAGTTTAAGATATACTTTGAGTGGTATAGTTTAGGAATAATTTAAGGCTATATTTTAACAAAGGTACGAGTCACGAAATATAAAATGCAAGTTTTCTCAGCGTACGAAAGGACATTCGAGAAACCGGAACTGGGACATAAGTCAAGTAACAACGTACGACTTATCGGAACAAAAGTTACAAGTTAACTATGCACGTAAATATAATATAATATATAAATAATTATATAAATTAAATATAATATATATTATATTTAAATATGTCGACAAACTAAAATACAAAACGATTGTGAGCTGGAAAAAGAGGCCATGCGATCGCATGGCCATTGTGCCTCAGACCCATGCGATCGCATGGGAAGGCTGGGCAGGCAACCTCTATAAATTCAGTCGAATTCTTCCATTTTTTTTACACATATATTACTCCGTATTTATATTATTATTATTATTATTATTATTATTATTATTATTATTATTATTATTATTATTATTATTATTATTATTATTATTATTATTATTATTATTATTATTATTATTATTATTATTAATCCTATTATTAATCTTATTATTATTATTAGTAGTATTAATATTATACATAAAATACTACGACGAGGTCTTGAGCGTGTCACTTTCAAAACGAGTTTCCGAGCGAGCTAGAGCTAAGGAAAATATGGGTTATTACCAAGGAGGTTATGGGTAATGTTCGGGGGTATTTTTGTGAAGCAAACCTCGTGTTTATCATCTTCGATGCGTCTACGTGCTTTCCTACAATATTGTATATCAATATTTAACTGTGAGTTTCATATGATCCCTTTTACTCAATATATTTTTGGGCTGAGAATACATGCAAATGCTTTATTAACCGATATACAATATTTATATGTGTGAGTTTCATAAGATCCCTTTTACTCTCTACATTTTTGGGCTGAGAATACATGCAAATGCTTTATTAACCGATATACAATATTTATATGTGTGAGTTTCATTGATCCCTTTTTAATTGCTTTTGCAATATATATTTTTGGGCTGAGAATACATGCACTTTATTTTAAACGCAATGGATACAAGTACATACTAAATTCTACACTGAGTTTGAACCGAAAATCCCTTAGCTTTGGTAACTGTTAACTGCCAGTTATAAGAACTGGTGGGCGCGAGTAGTAGTATATGGATCCATAGGGCTTGATATCCCCGTCCGAGCTAGAGCACTAGCCTTTTAACGGACGTATGCTATTTGAGAAGCATACACGTTGGTTTGCGTGTATTATTAAGATGATTATACAAAGGGTACAAATTATATAAGCATTAAAGTTTAGTTACCAGGGTGCTCAATTTTGTAGAACCGATTGATAAACGTTTCGGATGAAACAACTGAAATCTTGTGATCCACCTTTTATGTAAAACCTATTGATAAACGTTTTGAATAAAACAACTGAACTTTTGTAATCCACATTGATATACGGATTATGTGTAATATTAAAACTATGAACTCACCAACCTTTGTGTTGACACTTGAAGCATGTTTATTCTCAGGATTCTAGAAGTCTTCCGCTGTTTGCTTATACGTGATACAAGATATGTGCTTGGAGTCATACATGCTATATACAAGAAACTTGCATTCACCAAACCATTACCATGTATCTTATTTTGACTGTATTGTCAATAGATGTATTATTGTAAACCATTTAAATGGTGATTGTCTATACGTAGAAATCATCAGATGTTAAAAACCTGGAATTTATATATTCATTTATGAAATACCTTTTCAAACGAATACAATGTTACAAAATGTATCACATAGAGGTCAAATACCTCGCAATGAAATCAATGAATGACGTGTTCGTCCATATGGATTTGGAGCGATCGTCACAGTTGGTATCAGAGCGTTGGTCTTAGCAAACCAGAATTTGCATTAGTGTGTCTAACCGGTTATTGTTAGGATACATTAGTGAGTCTGGACTTCGATCATGTCTGCATGATAAAAGTTGTTGCTTATAATTTTTTTTGTTAGAAATTACCTGCTTATCATTCCTTGTGTGGAAAATTACCTACTTATCATTTGTAGTCTAGACACACCTTATTGCATGGATTGCATGACTAGTGTATAGACAAAATGAATACCTTAGCATATCTGTTACTGTTACCTTTACTTGACAGTTTCCGAAAGTTTCTCCGTAATTTGCGGAACCTTTGTACTATATAAAGGTATTCTATGTAATCAGAATATCATCCGATATCCGAAAATCATTTCACATCAAAAATTCTTTATCTAACCGTGTAAGATGAATTCTACAAGTAATTCGAGTTCTTCGGGTTCCGATATGAATTTCCACCTGAGTTCTGAAAGCAGTGTAACCGGAATGAATCAACCAATCAGTCATCACCAATTCTGGATGAATTGGGGATGGGTTCGTAATCAACTTAATCAATGGAGACAAGAGGAAGGTGATCCTTTCCACCAACCGAATTCACCTCTTGGTGAGGAACCTGAGGCACTTACCGGCGAACCCGTACGAAACACTATCTTCACCCTCATTTCCAGGATATCTCGCAACGATTATATGATAACCAGAATTTTAAACTTTATTCATCCTCTCGTACCAACCGCCAATCATCCCGGAATAATAGAAGAAGTTAACGAGCTTCGCGCTCGAGTTGTGGCTTTGGAGAATATGATACAAAAATTGCAGGCATCACAGGCAGCACCGGTAGCACCACCAGTACCAGCAGCACAACCAACAACAGTACCAGTACCACCAACAACAACATCCGCACCGGAAACCTCAACTTCACAATCTGTTCCACGAGTATCAACCTCATATGCACCGTAGGCACCGAAGAATACTAATAACCATAAACGATGAAGTATTGATTCATAACTTCATTGGAGAAATATCCTGCGACGATTATGTAATCTTTAATATAGAAGAGATTATTCGTTTCTAGTTCCAACCGAAAATCAAATGAGTTTAATAACTCATTAAATTTATATTACATCTGAAGGAAATATACATACATATATTTTCATAAAGATTGTAATTGAAAATCCTTTTGTACAAACTGTTAATGATGAGAATATTTTAACGGGTAGGTAATACCCTAGAAATATATAAATTCCACATTAATATGTTACACTATACATTCTTCAATTTTGATTCAGCAATCATTAACTATACTGCTCAAACCTATAGATATACGTATCTGTTCATCGCAGAATAACCATTTTCATTCAATTTCATATTCTGATTTCGATAGATCAGAATCCAAGTCAAGATTAAACGAAAAACATCACTCTTAGATTCCTACATCTTTCAAAACCATGCTTCGAAAACCATGCTTTGAATTCAGAACAGTACTAGAACATCATATGATTACATTTTGCATTCAAACCCATCGAAATTCTTGGAAACACTTCAACTAATGAACAAACGAGAAGACAAACCAACCACACGATATCTACGAGAAGAAAGATTTGTACTTATAATCATATATCTGGAAAGCTCTCGAAACCTAAGTAAAACTTTAACACGTATCTGTGATAAATCCATCGGCATTATTATTACTGAAAATAACCTTGCAATTCCTTTTTAAAAGTATCCAGTATTATCACCCATTCAACTAGTCAACGAAGACCTTTCAGACTTATAACTTTGGCATATACGTTTTTGTTACTGGGGAACCTTTTATATTCCACCATATTAGCAGTAAATGTAGCGACTCCGTCACTCTGCTATTTGAATCTCTCCGGAAATCACTATATATACATTGAAACCCTCTCATGTACTCATCCACATCTTGTAACAATAGTTGCCGTTCCAACTATCGGGAATTTGCAATCAGTATTTTGAAATCTTGAAGCACGTCTACGCCAACAGTTATATGTGTACATATAACGTCTACCTCCTCGAATTACATACTTCGAATGTGAAGTTTCCGAAAAACACCCCAAACTATGAAACTAGTTCTCTGAAATTGGAACAATGCTGATGAAGCAGCAAAAACTGTAAACGACCTTAACAGTCAAAAGTTTGATGATAAAGAATAGTATGGTGGTAAAGCTGAGAAAAAAAAAAGGTTTGAAACTGGAAAACGGATTGAGCAAAGTATGAAGGAGGGCTGTGGATAAATCACAAAGACTAAACCTGCCTTCAAAGAATACAAATGATTCAGTATCTGCTGAAGTCATTAACGAATACCTTGCTACTAACTCAAAATCCGTTACGAACAAATCTTCTTCATCATTCTTCGATATTAGAAATTCTAAGATATCATCGTATCTTTTATTATAAATATCCTCGATATTTCTGAAGATATTTTCATAAGCATTCTTATCTGAAATCATTCATCTCTTCGCGCTATCTGTATTACATCATAAAAGAAACTATTTTAGTTTCTAAATTCTGAAACCTTCAAGTTTAAAATTTGAATGTTTTGAAGTAGTGTTGGGAACTGAAGCATGAATTAGTATAATATAATGACACTTGATCAACGTGATTATATTACAGTAAGTCATGCTGAGTTTCTAATGGAACTTGATAAAGGTTCACATATCACACCCTCATCATGAACCATGTTACATAACTCTTTTATTCTATTTAAACTCTAAACATATCAAGAAAATATTTTTCTTGATGATTCGGTCTTTTCCGAATATTCTGGTAATTTGACAAATCAAGATCGTGCCATTACGATTACCATCTCAGAACATTTAACTATGTTCATCCAAAACTCCATACCTACGAATTCTGGACCATTATTCGCCTGACTTGAGGTCGGGAAGAGAAAACAAAAACCTGAAACTTCGGAATATGAACAGGAGTATACATCACAGCAAACAAGAAAGATCATAAACCATGTATGTCTATGCGAATAGCAAGATAAAGACATGGGAGAATGATAAATACAACAATCCCTAGAGCATAATAGAAATAAACAGATTCTTCTGGTGGGAGCTGGAAAAGAAGGATGATTGTGGCAAACGTCAATATTAGGTCAAGAACCAGAACTGGATTGAGCATTTTCACAATCTTTTGAATGTATTAATTGGGGAAGAAAGTAGGGATGGTGAAAATAATGAGACGGAAGAGGTTAATTTATAGCGAAATATCAGACATAGCAATCGAGGCAGATTACACATTTAATCAAAGAAAATCCTAATTTCTGCAAATTCCGAAGAATAAAATCTTATTTAGATTATGAAGATTTTCTATTCCCTAAATTCCGGAAATCAACTCTGACTACGTCAAACGATAAGACGAAGCTTTAATTACCTCATTTCACTATTTTGAGATAACTTCACTCATACTATCCGTGTAATCGAATTGTTTTATCCATATTTACACATAGGTGAAAAACTTGTTATTTATTTAACTCACGCTATTCATAAACGAAACTCGACTAATTTAAGGTATACAAAACATTTCATTCTATTATATCCTTTTGATGAGGATTTTATGAACAAACGAATTCATGATGAGAATTCAAACTATATCATATTCTTTGATACAAGAATATCCTGATCTACGTTATTAAACTTTCCTTCACCAAATTTCGGGAGGAAATTTCTTTAACGGGTAGGTACTGTAATGACCCGAAAATTTGCGACTAAATTTAAACTTAATCTTTAAAGGATTAATGATTTCGACACGATAAACAAAGTCTGTAAAACTGAATCTCAAATTTTTGAACTATTCAAGTACCCTTCGATTTTCTCAACGATTCGCGAACAATTATATGTAAATAGATACATATATATACTATAACTTGAAAACGTAACAAAGTTTTAATTGCATAATACCGTACATTAAACTTATTGGTTTATATATCTAATTAAATATATATGATTTCAAGTTATTTAGTAAACGATAGTAACATTCGATTATTGATTTGATTGATATTTAGATAAGTTAACTAAAACGTTTAAGATGAACCAGTAAAACACTAATTTGATAAAGTATTTTCAAATTGCTACAGTACCCAAAATGCTACAGTGTTTTCGAAAATCACTAATTGCTACAGTAAAATTTACTTTGCTACAGTGAATTGCTACAGCAAAAATTGACTTTGCTACAGTAAAACACTATTTTAAAAATGTATTTTAACAAATAGTGAGACGATGATTTATAGAAGTAAATGACCAAGATACTCGAAAGTTTAAGATATACTTTGAGTGGTATAGTTTAGGAATAATTTAAGGCTATATTTTAACAAAGGTACGAGTCACGAAATGTAAAATGCAAGTTTTCTCAGCGTACGAAAGGACATTCGAGAAACCGGAACTGGGACATAAGTCAAGTAACAACGTACGACTTATCGGAACAAAAGTTACAAGTTAACTATGCACGTAAATATAATATAATATATAAATAATTATATAAATTAAATATAATATATATTATATTTAAATATGTCGACAAACTAAAATACAAAACGATTGTGAGCTGGAAAAAAAGGCCATGCGATCGCATGGCCATTGTGCCTCAGACCCATGCGATCGCATGGGAAGGCTGGGCAGGCAACCTCTATAAATTCAGTCGAATTCTTCCATTTTTTTTACACATATATTACTCCGTATTTATATTATTATTATTATTATTATTATTATTATTATTATTATTATTATTATTATTATTATTATTATTATTATTATTATTATTATTATTATTATTATTATTATTATTAATCCTATTATTAATCTTATTATTATTATTAGTAGTATTAATATTATACATAAAATACTACGACGAGGTCTTGAGCGTGTCACTTTCAAAACGAGTTTCCGAGCGAGCTAGAGCTAAGGAAAATATGGGTTATTACCAAGGAGGTTATGGGTAATGTTCGGGGGTATTTTTGTGAAGCAAACCTCGTGTTTATCATCTTCGATGCGTCTACGTGCTTTCCTACAATATTGTATATCAATATTTAACTGTGAGTTTCATATGATCCCTTTTACTCAATATATTTTTGGGCTGAGAATACATGCAAATGCTTTATTAACCGATATACAATATTTATATGTGTGAGTTTCATAAGATCCCTTTTACTCTCTACATTTTTGGGCTGAGAATACATGCAAATGCTTTATTAACCGATATACAATATTTATATGTGTGAGTTTCATTGATCCCTTTTTAATTGCTTTTGCAATATATATTTTTGGGCTGAGAATACATGCACTTTATTTTAAACGCAATGGATACAAGTACATACTAAATTCTACACTGAGTTTGAACCGAAAATCCCTTAGCTTTGGTAACTGTTAACTGCCAGTTATAAGAACTGGTGGGCGCGAGTAGTAGTATATGGATCCATAGGGCTTGATATCCCCGTCCGAGCTAGAGCACTAGCCTTTTAACGGACGTATGCTATTTGAGAAGCATACACGTTGGTTTGCGTGTATTATTAAGATGATTATACAAAGGGTACAAATTATATAAGCATTAAAGTTTAGTTACCAGGGTGCTCAATTTTGTAGAACCGATTGATAAACGTTTCGAATGAAACAACTGAAATCTTGTGATCCACCTTTTATGTAAAACCTATTGATAAACGTTTTGAATAAAACAACTGAACTTTTGTAATCCACATTGATATACGGATTATGTGTAATATTAAAACTATGAACTCACCAACCTTTGTGTTGACACTTGAAGCATGTTTATTCTCAGGATTCTAGAAGTCTTCCGCTGTTTGCTTATACGTGATACAAGATATGTGCTTGGAGTCATACATGCTATATACAAGAAACTTGCATTCACCAAACCATTACCATGTATCTTATTTTGACTGTATTGTCAATAGATGTATTATTGTAAACCATTTAAATGGTGATTGTCTATACGTAGAAATCATCATATGTTAAAAACCTGGAATTTATATATTCATTTATGAAATACCTTTTCAAACGAATACAATGTTACAAAATGTATCACATAGAGGTCAAATACCTCGCAATGAAATCAATGAATGACGTGTTCGTCCATATGGATTTGGAGCGATCGTCACACTTGTGTACTAGCTAGAATTATCTTCACAACTATCTTGTATCAAAGTTATTGTGTGCTATATTTCATGCTTTATGTAAAATAAGCGGTATTGTAAGTTTGTAAAATATTGTATAAAAGTTTGAACGCGAAATATTATTATAATCAGTGTTTCATATAGAATTGTAGTAGTTGAATTGTATATTAGCTACTAAGTATGAACTTAACGGGTAGGTACTACCCGAATTTAAACTTATAAAACGCTAGTATGAAGAAAAAGCTTTTATAAATGAGTTCATATTATGCTACGAAATACTATTAACTACTCTTAATATTCTGTATGATTAACTTGTTCCATTTAACTATTTTGAAGGAAATGGCACCGACTACTCGACACACCGTGAATATGAATGAAGAGGAATTCCGTACTTTTCTAGCTTCAAACATAGCCGCAGTACAGGCTGCGCTACATACCAACAATAACCTTGGATCTAGCAGTACAGGAAATCATGTAGGATGCACCTACAAAGAATTCACTGCCTGCAAACCTTTGGAATTTGATGGAACCGAAGGACCGATCGGATTGAAACGGTGGACCGAGAAGGTTGAATCGGTGTTTGCCATAAGTAAGTGTACTGAAGAGGACAAAGTGAAGTACGCTACGCATACCTTCACAGGTTCTGCGTTAACATGGTGGAATACCTATCTAGAGCAAGTGGGACAAGACGATGCGTACGCACTACCGTGGTCAGCATTCAAGCACTTGATGAACGAGAAGTACCGTCCCAGAACCGAGGTCAATAAGCTCAAGACAGAACTTAGAGGGTTACGAACCCAAGGATTTGATATTACCACGTACGAAAGACGATTCACAGAATTGTGCCTATTGTGTCCGGGAGCATTCGAAGATGAGGAAGAGAAGATCGACGCGTTTGTGAAAGGATTACCGGAAAGAATCCAAGAAGATATAAGTTCACACAAGCCCGCCTCCATACAACAGGCATGTAGAATGGCTCACAAACTAGTGAACCAGATTGAAGAAAGAATTAAAGAACAGACTGCTGAAGAGGCCAATGTGAAGCAAGTCAAAAGAAAGTGGGAGGAAAACGGTGATAAGAATCACCAATACAACAACAACAGTAATTACAACAATAATCGCAACAATTATCCCAACAATCGCAACATCAATCGCAACTACAACAAACGGCCCAACAACAACAACAACAACAACAACAACAGCAGCTACAACAATCATCCCAACAACAATAATAACCGCAACAACAACAACAATCAGAAGCAGCTATGCCAAAGGTGTGAAAAGTATCACTCGGGGTTCTACACCAAATTTTGCAACAAGTTTAAAAGAAATGGTCATAGCGCGGCGAAGTGTGATGTCTACGGACCAGGGGTTAACAGAACGAAAGGAACAAATGGTGTCGGAATGAGTAATGGCGGAGCAAGTAGTGTCGGAGCAAGTTATGCCAATGTAGTTTGTTATAAATGTGGAAAACCGGGCCACATTATTAGAAATTGCCCGAACCAGGAGAACACGAATGGACAAGGCCGCGGAAGAGTTTTCAATATTAATGCGGCAGAGGCACAGGAAGACCTGGAGCTTGTTACGGGTACGTTTCTTATTGACAATAAATCTGCTTACGTTTTATTTGATTCGGGTGCGGATAGAAGCTATTTGAGTAGAGATTTTTGTGCTAAATTAAGTTGTCCATTGATGCCTTTGTATAGTAAATTTTTACTCGAATTAGCAAATGGTAAATTAATTTCAGCAGATAATATATGTCGGAATCGAGAAATTAAACTGGTTAGCGAAACATTTAAGATTGATTTGATACCAGTAGAGTTAGGGAGTTTTGATGTGATAATCGGTATGGACTGGTTGAAAGAAGTGAAAGCAGAGATCGTTTGTTACAAAAATGCAATTCGCATTATACGAGAAAAAGGAAAACCCTTAATGGTGTACGGAGAAAAGGGCAACACGAAGCTACATCATATTAGTAAATTTGAAGGCACAAAAACTAATAAGAAAAGGTTGCTATGATGTTCTAGCACACGTCGAGAAAGTACAAACTGAAGAAAAGAGCATCAATGATGTTCCCATTGCAAAAGAATTTCCCGATGTATTTCCGAAAGAATTACCGGGATTACCCCCACATCGATCCGTTGAATTTCAAATAGATCTTGTACCAGGAGCTGCACCAATAGCTCGTGCTCCTTACAGACTCGCACCCAGCGAGATGAAAGAACTGCAAAGCCAATTACAAGAACTTTTAGAGCGTGGTTTCATTCGACCAAGCACATCACCGTGGGGAGCTCCTGTTTTGTTTGTCAAGAAGAAAGATGGTACATTCAGGTTGTGTATCGACTACCGAGAGTTGAACAAACTTACCATCAAGAACCGCTACCCACTGCCGAGAATCGATGACTTATTTGATCAACTACAAGGCTCGTCTGTTTATTCAAAGATTGACTTACGTTCCGGGTATCATCAAATGCGGGTGAAAGAAGATGATATTCCAAAGACTGCTTTCAGAACACGTTACGGTCATTACGAGTTTATGGTCATGCCTTTTGGTTTAACTAATGCACCAGCTGTGTTCATGGACCTTATGAACCGAGTGTGTGGACCATACCTTGACAAGTTTGTCATTGTTTTCATTGATGACATACTTAATTACTCAAAGAATGACCAAGAACACGGTGAACATTTGAGAAAGGTGTTAGAAGTATTGAGGAAGGAAGAATTGTACGCTAAGTTTTCAAAGTGTGCATTTTGGTTGGAAGAAGTTCAATTCCTCGGTCACATAGTGAACAAAGAAGGTATTAAGGTGGATCCGGCAAAGATAGAAACTGTTGAAATGTGGGAAACCCCGAAAACTCCAAAACACATACGCCAGTTTTTAGGACTAGCTGGTTACTACAGAAGGTTCATCCAAGACTTTTCCAGAATAGCAAAACCCTTGACTGCATTAACGCATAAAGGGAAGAAATTTGAATGGAATGATGAACAAGAGAAAGCGTTTCAGTTATTGAAGAAAAAGCTAACTACGGCACCTATATTGTCATTGCCTGAAGGGAATGATGATTTTGTGATTTATTGTGACGCATCAAAGCAAGGTCTCGGTTGTGTATTAATGCAACGAACGAAGGTGATTGCTTATGCGTCTAGACAATTGAAGATTCACGAACAAAATTATACGACGCATGATTTGGAATTAGGAGCGGTTGTTTTTGCATTAAAGACTTGGAGGCACTACTTATATGGGGTCAAAAGTATTATATATACCGACCACAAAAGTCTTCAACACATATTTAATCAGAAACAACTGAATATGAGGCAGCGTAGGTGGATTGAATTGTTGAATGATTACGACTTTGAGATTCGTTACCACCCGGGGAAGGCAAATGTGGTAGCCGATGCCTTGAGCAGGAAGGACAGAGAACCCATTCGAGTAAAATCTATGAATATAATGATTCATAATAACCTTACTACTCAAATAAAGGAGGCGCAACAAGGAGTTTTAAAAGAGGGAAATTTAAAGGATGAAATACCCAAAGGATCGGAGAAGCATCTTAATATTCGGGAAGACGGAACCCGGTATAGGGCTGAAAGGATTTGGGTACCAAAATTTGGAGATATGAGAGAAATGGTACTTAGAGAAGCTCATAAAACCATATACTCAATACATCCTGGAACGGGGAAGATGTACAAGGATCTCAAGAAACATTTTTGGTGGCCGGGTATGAAAGCCGATGTTGCTAAATACGTAGGAGAATGTTTGACGTGTTCTAAGGTCAAAGCTGAGCATCAGAAACCATCAGGTCTACTTCAACAACCCGAAATCCCGGAATGGAAATGGGAAAACATTACAATGGATTTCATCACTAAATTGCCAAGGACTGCAAGTGGTTTTGATACTATTTGGGTAATAGTTGATCGTCTCACCAAATCAGCACACTTCCTACCAATAAGAGAAGATGACAAGATGGAGAAGTTAGCACGACTGTATTTGAAGGAAGTCATCTCCAGACATGGAATACCAATCTCTATTATCTCTGATAGGGATGGCAGATTTATTTCAAGATTCTGGCAGACATTACAGCAAGCATTAGGAACTCGTCTAGACATGAGTACTGCCTATCATCCACAAACTGATGGGCAGAGTGAAAGTACGATACAAACGCTTGAAGACATGCTACGAGCATGTGTTATTGATTTCGGAAACAGTTGGGATCGACATCTACCGTTAGCAGAATTTTCCTACAACAACAGCTACCATTCAAGCATTGAGATGGCGCCGTTTGAAGCACTTTGGTAGAAAGTGCAGGTCTCCGATTTGTTGGAGTGAAGTGGGGGATAGACAGATTACGGGTCCGGAGATTATACAAGAAACTACCGAAAAGATCATCCAAATTCAACAACGGTTGAAAACCGCCCAAAGTCGACAAAAGAGCTACGCTGACATTAAAAGAAAAGATATAGAATTTGAAATTGGAGAGATGGTCATGCTTAAAGTTGCACCTTGGAAAGGCGTTGTTCGATTTGGTAAACGAGGGAAATTAAATCCAAGGTATATTGGACCATTCAAGATTATTGATCGTGTCGGACCAGTAGCTTACCGACTTGAGTTACCTCAACAACTCGCGGCTGTACATAACACTTTCCACGTCTCGAATTTGAAGAAATTTTTTGCTAAAGAAGATCTCACTATTCCGTTAGATGAAATCCAAATCAACAAAAAACTTCAATTCATCGAAGAACCCGTCGAAATAATGGATCGTGAGGTTAAAAGACTTAAGCAAAACAAGATACCAATTGTTAAGGTTCGATGGAATGCTCGTAGAGGACCCGAGTTCACCTAGGAGCGTGAAGATTAGATGAAGAAGAAATACCCGCATCTATTTCCAGAAGATTCGTCAACACCTTCAACAGCTTAAAATTTCGGGACGAAATTTATTTAACGGGTAGGTACTGTAGTGACCCGAACTTTTCCATGTTTATATAAATTAATTAAGATTGATATTTACATGATTAAATGTTTCCAACATGTTAAGCAATCAAACTTGTTAAGACTTGATTAATTGAAATATGTTTCATATAGACAATTGACCACCCAAGTTGACCGGTGATTCACGAACGTTAAAACTTATAAAAACTATACGATGACATATATATGGTTATATATATAGTTAACATGTTTTTATTATAAGTATGTATCTCATTAGGTATTTTAACAATGAGTTATATACATAAAAATGAGACTATTAATTTAAGAAACTCGAAAACGATATATATAACGATTATCGTTATAACAACGTCTTACTAGGTACATATGAATCATATTAAGATATTGATACACTTGGTTAATTATGTTAAATGATAAGTAAATATATTATTAAGTGTATTAACAATGAAATACATATGTAAAAATAAGACTACTAACTTAATGATTTCGAAACGAGACATATATGTAACGATTATCGTTGTAACGACATTTAACTGTATATACATCATACTAAGATATATTATATATAAATAATATCATGATAATATAATAATTTAACATCTCATTTGTTATAATAAACAATGGGTTAACAACATTCAACAAGATCGTTAACCTAAAGGTTTCAAAACAACATTTACATGTAACGACTAACGATGACTTAACGACTCAGTTAAAATGTATATACATGTAGTGTTTTAATATGTATTCATACACTTTTGAAAGACTTCAAGACACTTATCAAAATACTTCTACTTAACAAAAATGCTTACAATTACATCCTCGTTCAGTTTCATCAACAATTCTACTCGTATGCACCCGTATTCGTACTCGTACAATACACAGCTTTTATATGTATGTACTATTAGTATATACACTCCAATGATCAGCTCTTAGCAGCCCATGTGAGTCACCTAACACATGTGGGAACCATCATTTGACAACTAGCATGAAATATCTCATAAAATTACAAAAATATGAGTAATCATTCATGACTTATTTACATGAAAACAAAATTACATATCCTTTATATCTAATCCATACACCAACGACCAAAAACACCTACAAACACTTTCATTCTTCAATTTTCTTCATCTAATTGATCTCTCTCAATTTCTATCTTCAAGTTCTAAGTGTTCTTCATAAATTTCAAAAGTTCTAGTTTCATAAAATCAAGAATACTTTCAAGTTTGCTAACTCACTTCCAATCTTGTAAGGTGATCATCCAACCTCAAGAAATCTTTGTTTCTTACAGTAGGTTATCATTCTAATACAAGGTAATAATCATATTCAAACTTTGGTTCAATTTCTATAACTATAACAATCTTATTTCAAGTGATGATCTTACTTGAACTTGTTTTCGTGTCATGATTCTGCTTCAAGAACTTCGAGCCATCCAAGGATCCGTTGAAGCTAGTTCCATTTTTCTATTTTCCATTAGGTTTATCCAAGGAACTTAAGGTAGTAATGATGTTCATAACATCATTCGATTCATACATATAAAGCTATCTTATTCGAAGGTTTAAACTTGTAATCACTAGAACATAGTTTAGTTAATTCTAAACTTGTCCGCAAACAAAAGTTAATCCTTCTAACTTGACTTTTAAAATCAACTAAACACATGTTCTATATCTATATGATATGCTAACTTAATGATTTAAAACCTGGAAACACGAAAAACACCGTAAAACCGGATTTACGCCGTCGTAGTAACACCGCGGGCTGTTTTGGGTTAGTTAATTAAAAACTATGATAAACTTTGATTTAAAAGTTGTTATTCTGAGAAAATGATTTTTATTATGAACATGAAACTATATCCAAAAATTATGGTTAAACTCAAAGTGGAAGTATGTTTTCTAAAATGGTCATCTAGACGTCGTTCTTTCGACTAAAATGACTACCTTTACAAAAATGACTTGTAACTTATTTTTTCGACTATAAACCTATACTTTTTCTGTTTGGATTCATAAAATAGAGTTCAATATGAAACCATAGCAATTTGATTCACTCAAAACGGATTTAAAATGAAGAAGTTATGGGTAAAACAAGATTGGATAATTTTTCTCATTTTAGCTACGTGAAAATTGGTAACAAATCTATTCCAACCAAAACTTAATCAACTTGTATTGTATATTATGTAATCTTGAGATACCATAGACACGTAATCAATGTTTCGACCTATCATGTCGACACATCTATATATATTTCGGAACAACCATAGACACTCTATATGTGAATGTTGGAGTTAGCTATACAGGGTTGAGGTTGATTCCAAAATATATATAGTTTGAGTTGTGATCAATACTGAGATACGTATACACTGGGTCGTGGATTGATTCAAGATAATATTTATCGATTTATTTCTGTACATCTAACTGTGGACAACTAATTGTAGGTTACTAACGAGGACAGCTGACTTAATAAACTTAAAACATCAAAATATATTAAAAGTGTTGTAAATATATTTTGAACATACTTTGATATATATGTATATATTGTTATAGGTTCGTGAATCCACCAGTGGCCAAGTCTTACTTCCCGACGAAGTAAAAATCTGTGAAAGTGAGTTATAGTCCCACTTTTAAAATCTAATATTTTTGGGATGAGAATACATGCAGGTTTTATAAATGATTTACAAAATAGACACAAGTACGTGAAACTACATTCTATGGTTGAATTATCGAAATCGAATATGCCCCTTTTTATTAAGTCTGGTAATCTAAGAATTAGGGAACAGACACCCTAATTGACGCGAATCCTAAAGATAGATCTATCGGGCCCAACAAGCCCCATCCAAAGTACCGGATGCTTTAGTACTTCGAAATTTATATCATATCCGAAGGGTGTCCCGGAATGATGGGGATATTCTTATATATGCATCTTGTTAATGTCGGTTACCAGGTGTTCACCATATGAATGATTTTTATCTCTATGTATGGGATGTGTATTGAAATATGAAATCTTGTGGTCTATTATTATGATTTGATATATATAGGTTAAACCTATAACTCACCAACATTTTTGTTGACGTTTTAAGCATGTTTATTCTCAGGTGATTATTAAGAGCTTCCGCTGTCGCATACTTAAATAAGAACGAGATTTGGAGTCCATGCTTGTATGATATTGTGTAAAAACTGCATTCAAGAAACTTATTTTGTTGTAACATATTTGTATTGTAAACCATTATGTAATGGTCGTGTGTAAACAGGATATTTTAGATTATCATTATTTGATAATCTACGTAAAGCTTTTTAAAACCTTTATATATGAAATAAAGGTTAAGGTTTGTTTTAAAAATGAATACAGTCTTTGAAAAACGTCTCATATAGAGGTCAAAATCTCGCAACGAAATCAATTAATATGGAACGTTTTTAATCAATAAGAACGGGACATTTCATAAATAAAATCTAAAATTTGATGTAATATATAATCGTGACGAGATACTCTGGAAATGAGCGAGAAAATGGTGTTTCGGACAGGTTCGCCGGTAAGTACTTCAGGTTCTTCGTCAAGAGGGCAATGTGGTGGATGGAAGGGATCACCTTCTTCTTGTCTCCAATGATTGAGGAGGCTACGAACCCATCCCCAATTCATCCAGAATAGGTGATGACTAATTAGTTGATCTATTCCGGTCACACTGCTTTCGGAGCTTGAATGGGATTCCATTTCGGAATCTGAGTGACTTGAACTGATGACGAATTCCATTTCGTACAATTGGATAAAGGATTTTTTTTTCGATATGAAATGATTTTGGCTAACGGATGGTATTCTAATTACATAGAATATATATATATATATATATATATATATATATATATATATATATATATATATATATATATATATATATATATATATATATATATATATATATATATATATATATATATATAGATCAAAAGATTTCGTAGATTACGGAGGACTTTGCGGGATATGTCAGGCAAAGTTTAAAGTAACAGATACGATAAGATATGATTTAGCAGATATGCTAAGATATGAATTTTTGTCTATACACTATTCATGCAATCAATGCAGCAAGACGTGTCTTAGACTAAAAATGATAAGCAGGTAATTTTCTGAGGATGATAAGTAGTTAATTTTCGACACAAAATGATAAGCAAAACTTTTGACATGCAGACACGGTCGAAGTCCAGACTCACTAAGGCATCCTATCGACTTATCAGTTAGACACACTAATGCAGACCTGGTTCGCTAAGACCACCGCTCTGATACCAACTGAAAGGACCCATTCATATACATTATAAACGATTCACAATAGTTGATTACATTGCGAGGTATTTGACCTCTATATGATACATTTTACAAACATTGCATTCGTTTTTAAAAGACAAACTTTCTTTACATCGAAAATTGACAGGCATGCATACCATTTCATAATATCCACTATCCAACTATAAATTGATTTAATAATAATCTTTGATGAACTCAATGACTCGAATGCAACGTTCTTCGAAATATGCTATGAAAGACTCCAAGTAATATCTTTAAAATGAGCAAATGCACAGCGGAAGATTTCTTTAACACCTGAGAATAAACATGCTTTAAAGTGTCAACCAAAAGGTTGGTGAGTTCATTAGTTTATCATAATCATTTATTTTCATCATTTTAATAGACCACAAGAATTTCATTTCCAGTTCTCATAAATATACGTCCCATGCATAGAGACAAAAATAATCATTCATATGGTGAACACCTGGTAACCGACATTAACTAGATACATATAAGAATATCCCCTATCATTCCGGGATCCTCCTTCGGACATGATATAAATTTCGAAGTACTAAAGCATCCGGTACTTTGGATGGGGTTTGTTAGGCCCAATAGATCTATCTTTAGAGTTCGCGTCAATTAGGGTGTATGTTCCCTAATTCTTAGATTACCAGACTTAATAAAAAGGGACATATTCGATTTCGATCATTCAACCATATAATGTAGTTTTGATTACTTGTGTCTATTTCGTAAAACATTTATAAAAATTGCGCATGTATTCTCCGACCAAAAATATAAAGGGTAAAAAGGTAAATGAAACTCACGCATATAAATATTGAAAAATAGTTATTAAAACATTGCATGTATTCTCAGCCCAAAATATATATATAAAAAGGGAATAATGAAACTCACCATACTGTATTTCGTAGTAAAAATACATATAATGTCATTGAACAAGTGCAAGGTTGGCCTCGGATTCACGAACCTAAATTAATTATATATATTTATGTGTTGGACAATATTTGTCTAACAAATTAGGTCAAGTCATAGTGTACCACAATCCTAATGCTCGAGACTAATATGCAAAAGTCAACAAAAGTAAATTTGACTCAAAATAATTTCCAAAAATCTATACATGATTAATATATAATTTAAATATCGTCGTTTTATATTTTTAAAAGATTTATTAGAGTAAATAATATAATTTATTTATTAATAAATAAATAAAATTTTATATTAAATTTATATAATAAAATATACTTTTATATATATTAAGTAATAAAATTTATAGGGTTCATTTAATATCATAAAGATAATATGATAGGTATTATTAAAGTAAGTTATTACACGTAGTAAAATATGTTTGTATCACATATTTATTTGATAAAATAATATCTATAATGATAGTAAGTAAAAGTTGTATTATTTTGTAATAATAATTATTATTATAAAAATATCAATATTTATAATTACTAAGATGACATTATGATAAAACGATAATTCTAATTATGATAACTTTAATATTTACGATAATTTTTAATATTATCTTTAAAATAATAATAATAATAATTCCATTTAAAATAATAACAAGAATGATATTTTATAGTAACAATGACATTTCTATTAAAATGATAATTTTTGTTAAAATGATAGTTTTAATACTAACGATACTTTTAATAATAATAGTAATGATAAAAAATAATAAGAACGATAATTTTATCTAAATCAATATCTTATAATATTTTAATTTCATCATGATACTCTTACTCATTATTTCCTAATCGTTTCGTTTAATAGCTTTTAATCGTCTTTTATATCGTGTTCATAATAATGATAATAATAGTAATCAAAATAATTAGGTGTTACAAATATTTGTTTTAGTTACACTAATATTAATAATGATAGTTACTATAACATTACTAACGATAATACTAATAATTATCTTAATGATTATAAAGTAATAATAATAATAACAATAACAATAACTATTTTTAAATAATGATATATATATTAATAACGATAATAATAATAATAATAATAATAATAATAATAATAATAATAATAATAATAATAATAATAATAATAATAATAATAATAATAATAATAATAATAATAATAATAATAATAATAATAATAATAATTGGATAATAATAATAATACTAATTATAACTTTAACGATAATAACGATAGTAATAATAAAAAAATAACAATTTTTAATGATAAATCCCTTTTATTGATAAAGATAATAATAATGATAATAATAAGATAAAACTGGAACGACGATAAAAACGACGATAATAATAATCATTTTTAATAAAAATATCGAAAATTCAATTGATTATAACTTCTAATCCGTTCATCGAAACCATTCGATATCTAAAGGAAAAGTTCTTAATTTTTCGCTAGCTTTCCAAGGACATGCATATCTTATACCTTATCTCAACCGCAAGAGTAACTAATTCAAGATTCAACCTAACCTGTCTAAGGGCAATATCAAAAGTACAAGCATGCATAATCCTATATTGAGTACACTATTAGTATGTAAAAGTTAAATTATGAGTACTCACGTATCAATATTGAGATTCAATATTGCAGGAAAGGTACGTAGACGCAACGGAAATGATAAACACTATATTGACCTCACGAGCATACCCATGAACCATACTCAATCACCTCCATAGCTATAACCCATAATTTCCTTAATCCTATCCTACTCGAAAAACAATTTCGAAATCACTCGGACAGCACTCCGTCGTAATATTTTATGTATACTAATAATATCTTGAAATAATACGGAGTAAATATATATATGTAAATCGATTGAGAGAGTTTAGAGAAAAATATTTTCAAGTTTCTATGAAATAATGAAACCTATTGAATTCTATTTATAATAGATTTTTGAATTATTAAAGTGAATTATTAAAGTATGAATTATTAAAGTGAATTATTAAAGTATGAATTATTAAAGTAAATTATTAAAGTATGAATTATTAAAGTGAATTATTAAAGTATGAATTATTAAAGTGAATTATTAAACTATGAATTATTAAAGTGAATTATTAAAGTTAAAGTAAAGTAAAAATAAAGTAAAGGTAAAGTTTAATATTAATTTAAATCGTTATATATATAATAAAATAAAATATAAATATCGTTATCTTTATCATTCTAGTTAAGTAATGAGTTGTCAAAAGTAGTTCTAGATATTTATAAAAGTTATATACGTTTTAATAATAAAGTTCTCTTTAAACTGAAAACGTTTTTGTACGTTTGAAACTAAATAGATCAATCGAGTCTTTATGAGATTCAATCTTCCACTATCCTTTGTCTAGTTCTCAATGATTGATAATTTTTTCTTATTTATAAATCACTTTACCATTTATTGTTAAAATGGAAAGATTTCTCAAATCAACGTGGGCCTTTCAACAGAGACTTGTAATCATAATTTAATATATCTGATAATTTAATCATTTGATCTTATCTTCTAATTCCATTGATAAATATTTTGAAACAGATACAATCATGTAAAGTATTTAATCTAATATTTTGTTTACGTTTCAAGTTATAATATATATACACATATACATATATTGTAACGACCCGTATTTTTCCGATCATTTTATACCTATGAGATTAATATTTACATAAATTAAACCTTACCAACATGATAAGTAATCTAAATTGTTGAGATTTATGTTTTCAAAAAGAGTTTTACACAACGTTTGACCGTCCAATTTGACCGATGATATCACGAACTATATAACAAACGATAATTATACGTTTGTGTATATATATGTATTTATATATATTTAACATGATCTAAGAATGGTTTAACATCTCATTGTGTACTAATAACAATAAGTTATAAGTATACTTTGAGACTACTAACTTAAGTTTTCAAAATGATAACTATACGTAACGTTATTTGACATATAACCTATAATACTTATACAAGTATCGTATAAATATGTATTTAATCACTTTTAAAGGGCTTATATACATAAAACAATATAAGTATATTTACAAAAGATAGCTATATTTGAATTCTCATTCCGTTTCCTCAAAATTTCTACACGTATACCTAGAGTATATGTACTCGTATCATACCCAGCTCCTATACGTATTTACTATTAGTATATACACATCACAATCACTTTATTAGTAGCCATGAGTCAGCCAATTTTAGATCTTAGCGTGCATGATTAATCAATTTGGCATATTACAAGACTTTTACACAATATTACAAATTTATACATCTTTTCACCACCATTTATACTCCATTCCAATTTCATTTTTACTACACATTTTCTCTAACCAAAAACACACTCTTAGGAACCTTAAGTGTTCTTCACAATCTCAGCAAAAACCCATGAAGATCTAGCTTCAAAAACAAGCCTTAATCATCAAAATAAATTCCTTACAAGAAAACTTCAATAATCCTTCCAAAAATACAAGTTTACTTCCAACCTTTTGATCCAACTCCACCACTCTTTTGGTTCTAGGATTTTTCTCATCTTTTACAGTAACTTTGTCCAAGTAACTTGAGGTAGTAACCTTGTTCATAACCTTATTCGATTCATATTTATATAGCTATCTTATTTTGTGTTGTAAAATTTTAACAACAAGAACATAGTTTGAATGATTTCAAACTTGTTTGCAAACTAAATAGATCCTTCTAACTTAACTTTTAAAACACTTCAAGACCTATAATATATCATAATTATATGCTAACTTAACAAGATATAACTTGGTTTTACAAAGAACATCTTAAAAACTGAATCTACGTCGTCGGAGTGCAACCGGGGGCTGTTTTGGGTTGGATAATTAAAAACCATCTTAAGCTTTGAATTAGAAGTTCATGTTCTGGAAAAATGATATTTTTTATGAATATGTTAACACATAAAAATTTCATGGTTTAACTCAAAGTGTAAGTATTTTTAGAAAAATGATCATTAAATGTTATTTTTATGATGGAAAATGATCACCTTCATAAGTTTCACCAAAGTTTGACCTATAACCTGTGATTTCGAATACAACCTAAGGTATTTTCAGTTCATATTCTTAAAATTTGACTCGATCCAAGGAAGTGGCAAGTTGAACCAACAAAAACGGAGTTGTAATGAAGAAACTACGACTAAAACAAGATCGGGTATCCGAAGCTAGTTTAGCTACGAAAATATTTGGATAAAAATTAAATTAATCATATAATTCTAATTAATATGATATTTCATATATATTTACTTATGATTTGATTTTATATATTTCAGGACCACCCATAAACAACACGAGAAGATTAATCATAAGACCTCATGATTGTACGCAACACGTCATTTGACAACACGGTACTTTATGTACGCAACACGTCACTTGACAACATGGTACCATGGGTCGAGATTAATTCTGATCAATACGAATACGATGGGGTCTTTATTTATTTTATTTAAGCAACTAATTATGGACCACTAACATCGGACTGCTAACTACGGACTAAGAAAATATTAAAAGTATTAAAAGTATTAAAAGTATATATATATATATATATATATATATATATATATATATATATATATATATATATATATATATATATATATATATATATATATATATATATATATATATATATATAACGATTACTTAAAAAGAAAATATGTTGATATATTATATATATGGTTAGGTTCGTGATATCTATCGGAGACCAAGTCGTGATAAATACCTTCAAGGCAAAAGTGAGTATATAGTCCCACTTTTAAACTCTAAATATTTCGAGATGAGAGTACATGCATTTTATGATTTACGTTATGGACACAAGTGATTAAAAATATATATTCTACTTTGAGTTGTACCACTGGCATACTTCCCTGTAACTTGGTAACTACTATTTACATGAGGTACTGTAAACGCGAATCCGGTTGATAGATCTATCGGGCCTGACAACCCCAACCGGACTGGACGACCAGTATTCAACGGTTGCACAGTACTTCGTTTCGGTGACTACACTTGGTACGGTGTAGTAAGATTTCATAATAAAGGGAATATGCGACGTTAATTAAATGTTAAGTATGGTTATCAAGTGCTCAACAACTTAGAAAATTTTTATTAGAACGTTTATATATGAAATCTTGTGGTCTATATTTATAACGCTGCCGGCATTAAACCTATATCTCACCAACTTTATGTTGACGTTTTAAGCGTGTTTATTCTCAGGTGATAACTAAAAGCTTCCGCTGCAACATGTTGAATTTAAGCAAGATCTTGAGTATGCATATTTGTGTCAAAAATAAAACTGCATATCGGAGGATTTGTAATGTAAAATATGTTGGAAGTCGTATTGTTATTATCACATGTAAAGTTTGTAAGTCTAAGATTATCACTAAACAATAATCATTATTAAGTTGTTTAAACCTTGTATTTGTAATAAAAGCTATGGTTTGTATTGTAAAAACGAATGCAGTTTTTGAAAAATGTCGCATATAGAGGTCAATACCTCGCGATGAAATCATATGTTATTGTATTCGTCCTTATGGTTAAGGTCGGGTTATGACATGTGGTATCAGAGCGTTGGTCTTAGAGAACCAGAAAATTTGCATTAGTGTGTCTTATCGAGTTTGTTAGGATGCATTAGTGAGTCTGGACTTTGACCGTGTTTGATTTCGAAAACTATTGCTTATCCTTGTTGGTTAAAAATTAATATGTAAATATTATGTGGTATTAACGTGCTAGTTGTTATGTGATAGATGTCTGGCTTAGAACTTATTATCACATTCAGCGACTCCGAACCAGAATCTTCAGATAGTGTTCCGGTCATTAACCTATCCGATGATGAAAACGACACCTTTGGGGAAGACTCACAAGTTACGGATGAATCAATTGAAGAGGAACCAGAAAGTGATCCTGAGGAGGAAGAAATACAGGAAATTACGAAAGACAAGTTCGAACGAGGAAAGAAACGAAAGGCTACTGAAATGGAAAATCCAAATCCCGAGTCTAGAGAGAATGTTGTGGCACCAACTCCACCAGATACTTCCACACCTATTCCCGCTATTCCTATTAGTTCTATCCCGACATCCAGTTCTTCGGTTCCTCAGCCAAAACACAGGGAGACAACCAGGATAACCTTTAAGTGATTTCTTTGAACACAAACGCTTTGGGTTAAATGATGCGCTGTTGTTTTAAACCATGGGATCATATAATGTTTTGTATAATATTACTAGTGTGGTTTGCTTAATGTTTGATGTAAGATAAGCATATGTAAAATAGTGAAGTGTGAAATACAATAATTTTCCATGGTTAAGTATTATTTGGGTGGTAGTAATTGATTTTCGTACTAAGCTATTAAGTATGAACTTTAATGGGTAGGTACTACCCTAGATATAATTATAAAACGCTAATAAGAAGAAAAGGCTTTTATAATAATAACTGGTTCATATTATTAATAAGCTACGATGTACTGTAAATACATACTACATCTATAATATTCCATGTGAATAATTATTTTTTTTCATTCTTGTTGAAGATTATGGCGCGATTGAACCGAATGACGGAACAAGAAATCCAGGAACTCATCAATCAGCGAGTGAACGACAGAATGTTATGGGTCGAGGCTGCAAGAGGTGCTGCAGTTAACCCAAATCCTCGTGTGGGGTGCACTTACAAAACTTTTCAAGGTTGCAAGCCCTCATCATTCAGTGGAACAGAAGGACCGGTTGGTTTAACCCGGTGGATCGAAAAGATTGAGTCTGTGTTTAAAATCAGTGGTTGTATTGAGAAGGATATGACCAAGTATGCATCGTGCACCCTACAAGATAGTGCACTCACGTGGTGGAAAAACTATGTGAAGGCCGTAGGAGGAGATGTAGCTTATGATACTCCTTGGGAAGAAGTACGAATGGACTTCTTAGCAGGAGAGTGCATTTCAATTACTGAAGAAGAAGTTGACTACAGCACCTATTTTATCGTTACCTGAAGGGAACGATGATTTTGAGATATATTGTGACGCTTCGCGACAAGGTTTTGGTTGCGTCCTTATGCAACGGAAGAAAGTTATAGCATATGCATCCCGACAATTGAAGATTCATGAGCGGAATTATACGACGCATGATTTAGAATTGGTAGTAGTAGTGTTTGCATTGAAGATATGGAGACACTACTTATATGGGGTTAAATGCACTGTGTTTACCGATCATAAAAGCCTTCAACATATCTTCGATCAGAAACAGCTGAACATGAGGCAACGTATGAAATGTCCCGTTCTTATTGATTAAAAACGTTCCATATTAATTGATTTCGTTGCGAGGTTTTGACCTCTATATGAGACGTTTTTCAAAGACTGCATTCATTTTAAAACAAACCATAACCTTTATTTCATCAATAAAGGTTTAAAAAGCTTTACGTAGATTATCAAATAATGATAATCTAAAATATCCCGTTTACACACGACCATTACATAATGGTTTACAATACAAATATGTTACAACAAAATAAGTTTCTTGAATGCAGTTTTTACACAATATCATACAAGCATGGACTCTAAATCTCGTCCTTATTTAAGTATGCGACAGCTGAAGCTCTTAATAATCACCTGAGAATAAACATGCTTAAAACGTCAACAAAAATGTTGGTGAGTTATAGGTTTAACCTATATATATCAAATCATAATAATAGACCACAAGATTTCATATTTCAATACACATCCCATACATAGAGATAAAAATCATTCATATGGTGAACACCTGGTAACCGACATTAACAAGATGAATATATAAGAATATCCCCATCATTCCGGGACACCCTTCGGATATGATATAAATTTCAAAGTACTAAAGCATCTGGTACTTTGGATGGGGTTTGTTAGGCTCAATAGATCTATCTTTAGGATTCGCGTCAATTAGGGTGTCTGTTCCCTAATTCTTAGATTACCAGACTTAATAAAAAGGGGCATATTCGATTTCGATAATTCAACCATAGAATGTAGTTTCACGTACTTGTGTCTATTTTGTAAATCATTTATAAAACCTGCATGTATTCTCATCCAAAAAATATTATATTTTAAAAGTGGGACTATAACTCACTTTCACAGATTTTTACTTCGTCGGGAAGTAAGACTTGGCCACTGGTTGATTCACAAACCTATAACAATATATACATATATATCAAAGTATGTTCAAAATATATTTACAACACTTTTAATATATTTTGATGTTTTAAGTTTATTAAGTCAGCTGTCCTCGTTAGTAACCTACAACTAGTTATCCACAGTTAGATGTACAGAAATAAATCGATAAATATTATCTTGAATCAATCCACGACCCAGTGTATACGTATCTCAGTACTGATCATAACTCAAACTATATATATTTTGAAATCAACCTCAACCCTGTATAGCTAACTACAACATTCACATATAGAGTGTCTATGGTTGTTCCGAAATATATATAGATGTGTCGACATGATAGGTCGAAACATTGTATATGTGTCTATGGTATCTCAAGATTACATAATATTCAATACAAGTTGATTAAGTTATGGTTGGAATAGATTTGTTACCAATTTTCACGTAGCTAAAATGAGAAAAATTATCCAATCTTGTTTTACCCATAACTTCTTCATTTTAAATCCGTTTTGAGTGAATAAAATTGCTATGGTTTCATATTGAACTCTATTTTATGAATCTAAATAGAAAAAGTATAGGTTTATTGTCGGAAAAATAAGTTACAAGTTGTTTTTGTAAAGGTAGTCATTTCAGTCGAAAGAACGACGTCTAGATGACCATTTTAGAAAACATACTTCCACTTTGAGTTTAACCATAATTTTTGGATATAGTTTCATGTTCATAATAAAAATCATTTTCTTAGAATAACAACTTTTAAATCAAAGTTTATCATAGTTTTTAATTAACTAACCCAAAACAGCCCGCGGTGTTATTACGACGGCGTAAATCCGGTTTTACGGTGTTTTTCGTGTCTCGAGGTTCTAAATCATTAAGTTAGCATATCATATAGATATAGAACATGTGTTTAGTTGATTTTAAAAGTCAAGTTAGAAGGATTAACTTTTGTTTGCGAACAAGTTTAGAATTAACTAAACTATGTTCTAGTGATTACAAGTTTAAACCTTCGAATAAGATAGCTTTATATATATGAATCAAATGATGTTATGAACATCATTACTACCTTAAGTTCCTTGGATAAACCTACTGGAAAAGAGAAAAATGGATCTAGCTTCAACGGATCCTTGGATGACTCAAAGTTCTTGAAGCAGAATCATGACACGAAAACAAGTTCAAGTAAGATCATCACTTGAAATAAGATTGTTATAGTTATAGAAATTGAACCAAAGTTTGAATATGATTATTACCTTGTATTAGAATGATAACCTACTATAAGAAAAAAAGATTTCTTGAGGTTGGATGATCACCTTACAAGATTGGAAGTGAGCTAGCAAACTTGAAAGTATTCTTGATTTTATGTAACTAGAACTTGTAGAATATATGAAGAACACTTAGAACTTGAAGATAGAACTTGAGAGAGATCAATTAGATGAAGAAAATTGAAGAATGAAAGTGTTTGTAGGTGTTTTTGGTCGTTGGTGTATGGATTAGATATAAAGGATATGTAATTTTGTTTTCATGTAAATAAGTCATGAATGATTACTCATATTTTTGTAATTTTATGAGATATTTCATGCTAGTTGCCAAATGATGGTTCCCACATGTGTTAGGTGACTCACATGGGCTGCTAAGAGCTGATCATTGGAGTGTATATACCAATAGTACATACATCTAAAAGCTGTGTATTGTACGAGTACGAATACGGGTGCATACGAGTAGAATTGTTGATGAAACTGAACGAGGATGTAATTGTAAGCATTTTTGTTAAGTAGAAGTATTTTGATAAGTGTATTGAAGTCTTTCAAAAGTGTATAAATACATATTAAAACACTACATGTATATACATTTTAACTGAGTCGTTAAGTCATCGTTAGTCGTTACATGTAAGTGTTGTTTTGAAACCTTTAGGTTAATGATCTTGTTAAATGTTGTTAACCCAATGTTTATAATATCAAATGAGATTTTAAATTATTATATTATCATGATATTATCATGTATGAATATCTCTTAATATGATATATATACATTAAATGTCTTTACAACGATAATCGTTACATATATGTCTCGTTTAAAAAATCATTAAGTTAGTAGTCTTGTTTTTACATATGTAGTTCATTGTTAATATACTTAATGATATGTTTACTTATCATAGTATCATGTTAACTATATATATATCCATATATATGTCATCATATAGTTTTTACAAGTTTTAACGTTCGTGAATCACCGGTTAACTTGGGTGGTCAATTGTCTATATGAAACATATTTAAATTAATCAAGTCTTAACAAATTTGATTGCTTAACACGTTGGAAACATTTAATCATGTAAATATCAATCTCAATTAATATATATAAACATGGAAAAGTTCGGGTCACTACAGTACCTACCCGTTAAATAAATTTTGTCCCGAAATTTTAAGCTGTTGAAGGTGTTGACGAATCTTCTGGAAATAGATGCGGGTATTTCTTCTTCATATGATCTTCACGCTCCCAGGTGAACTCGGGTCCTCTACGAGCATTCCATCGAACCTTAACAATTGGTATCTTGTTTTGCTTAAGTCTTTTAACCTCACGATCCATTATTTCGACGGGTTCTTCGATGAATTGAAGTTTTTCGTTGATTTGGATTTCATCTAACGGAATAGTGAGATCTTCTTTAGCAAAACATTTCTTCAAATTCGAGACGTGGAAAGTGTTATGTACAGCCGCGAGTTGTTGAGGTAACTCAAGTCGGTAAGCTACTGGTCCGACACGATCAATAATCTTGAATGGTCCAATATACCTTGGATTTAATTTCCCTCGTTTACCAAATCGAACAACGCCTTTCCAAGGTGCAACTTTAAGCATGACCATCTCTCCAATTTCAAATTCTATATCTTTTCTTTTAATGTCAGCGTAGCTCTTTTGTCGACTTTGGGCGGTTTTCAACCGTTGTTGAATTTGGATGATCTTCTTGGTAGTTTCTTGTATAATCTCCGGACCCGTAATCTGTCTATCCCCCACTTCACTCCAACAAATTGGAGACCTGCACTTTCTACCATAAAGTGCTTCAAACGGCGCCATCTCAATGCTTGAATGGTAGCTGTTGTTGTAGGAAAATTCTGCTAACGGTAGATGTCGATCCCAACTGTTTCCGAAATCAATAACACATGCTCGTAGCATGTCTTCAAGCGTTTGTATCGTCCTTTCGCTCTGCCCATCAGTTTGTGGATGATAGGCAGTACTCATGTCTAGACGAGTTCCTAATGCTTGCTGTAATGTCTGCCAGAATCTTGAAATAAATCTACCATCCCTATCAGAGATAATAGAGATTGGTATTCCATGTCTGGAGATGACTTCCTTCAAATACAGTCGTGCTAACTTCTCCATCTTGTCATCTTCTCTTATTGGCAGGAAGTGTGCTGATTTGGTGAGACGGTCAACTATTACCCAAATAGTATCAAAACCACTTGCAGTCCTTGGCAATTTAGTGATGAAATCCATGGTAATGTTTTCCCATTTCCATTCTGGGATTTCGGGTTGTTGTAGTAGACCTGATGGTTTCTGATGCTCAGCTTTGACCTTAGAACACGTCAAACATTCTCCTACGTATTTAGCAACATCGGCTTTCATACCCGGCCACCAAAAATGTTTCTTGAGATCCTTGTACATCTTCCCCGTTCCAGGATGTATTGAGTATCTGGTTTTATGAGCTTCTCTAAGTACCATTTCTCTCATATCTCCAAATTTTGGTACCCAAATCCTTTCAGCCCTATACCGGGTTCCGTCTTCCCGAATATTAAGATGCTTCTCCGATCCTTTGGGTATTTCATCCTTTAAATTTCCCTCTTTTAAAACTCCTTGTTGCGCCTCCTTTATTTGAGTAGTAAGGTTATTATAAATCATTATATTCATAGATTTTACTCGAATGGGTTCTCTGTCCTTCCTGCTCAAGGCATCGGCTACCACATTTGCCTTCTCCGGGTGGTAAAGAATCTCAAAGTCATAATCATTCAATAATTCAATCCACCTACGCTGCCTCATATTCAGTTGTTTCTGATTAAATATGTGTTGAAGACTTTTGTGGTCGGTATATATAATACTTTTAACCCCATATAAGTAGTGCCTCCAAGTCTTTAATGCAAAAACAACCGCGCCTAATTCCAAATCATGCGTCGTATAATTTTGTTCGTGAATCTTCAATTGTCTAGACGCATAAGCAATCACCTTCGTTCATTGCATTAATACACAACCGAGACCTTGCTTTGATGCGTCACAATAAATCACAAAATCATCATTCCCTTCAGGCAATGACAATATAGGTGCCGTAGTTAGCTTTTTCTTCAATAACTGAAACGCTTTCTCTTGTTCATCATTCCATTCAAATTTCTTTCCTTTATGCGTTAATGCAGTCAAGGGTTTTGCTATTCTGGAAAAGTCTTGGATGAACCTTCTGTAGTAACCAGCTAGTCCTAAAAACTGGCGTATGTGTGTCGGAGTTTTCGGGGTTTCCCACTTTTCAACAGTTTCTATCTTTGCCGGATCCACTTTAATACCTTCTTTGTTCACTATGTGACCGAGGAATTGAACTTCTTCCAACCAAAATGCACACTTTGAAAACTTAGCATACAATTCTTCCTTCCTCAATACTTCTAACACCTTTCTCAAATGTTCACCGTGTTCTTGGTCATTCTTTGAGTAAATAAGTATGTCATCAATGAAAACAATGACAAACTTGTCAAGGTATGGTCCACACACTCGGTTCATAAGGTCCATGAACACAGCTGGTGCATTAGTTAAACCAAACGGCATGACCATAAACTCGTAATGACCGTAACGTGTTCTGAAAGCAATCTTTGGAATATCATCTTCTTTCACCCGCATTTGATGATACCCGGAACGTAAGTCAATCTTTGAATAAACAGACGAGCCTTGTAGTTGATCAAATAAGTCGTCGATTCTCGGTAGTGGGTAACGGTTCTTGATGGTAAGTTTGTTCAACTCTCGGTAGTCGATACACAACCTGAATGTACCATCTTTCTTCTTGACAAACAAAACAGGAGCTCCCCACGGTGATGTGCTCGGTCGAATGAAACCACGCTCTAAAAGTTCTTGTAATTGGCTTTGCAGTTCTTTCATCTCGCTGGGTGCGAGTCTGTAAGGAGCACGAGCTATTGGTGCAGCTCCTGGTACAAGATCTATTTGAAATTCAACGGATCGATGTGGGGGTAATCCCGGTAATTCTTTAGGAAATATATCAGGAAATTCTTTTGCAATGGGAACATCATTGATGCTCTTTTCTTCAGTTTGTACTTTCTCGACGTGTGCTAGAATAGCATAGCAACCTTTTCTTATTAGTTTTTGTGCCTTCAAATTACTAATAAGATGTAGCTTCGTGTTGCCCTTTTCTCCGTACACCATTAAGGGTTTTCCTTTTTCTCGTATAATGCGAATTGCATTTTTGTAACAAACGATCTCTGCTTTCACTTCTTTCAACCAGTCCATACCGATTATCACATCAAAACTCCCTAACTCTACTGGTATCAAATCAATCTTAAATGTTTCGCTAACCAGTTTAATTTCTCGATTCTGACATATATTATCTGCTGAAATTAATTTACCATTTGCTAATTCGAATAAAAATTTACTATCCAAAAGCGTCAATGGACAACTTAATTTAGCACAAAAATCTTTACTCATATAGCTTCTATCCGCACCCGAATCAAATAAAACGTAAGCAGATTTATTGTCAATAAGAAACGTACCCGTAACAAGCTCCGGGTCTTCCTGTGCCTCTGCCACATTAATATTGAAAACTCTTCCGCGGCCTTGTCCATTCGTGTTCTCCTGGTTTGGGAAATTTCTAATAATGTGGCCCGGTTTTCCACATTTATAACAAACTACATTGGCATAACTTGCTCTGACACTACTTGCTCCGCCATTACTCGTTCCGACACCATTTATTCCTTTCGTTCTATTAACCCCTGGTCCGTAGACCTCACACTTCGCTGCGCTATGACCATTTCTTTTACACTTGTTGCAAAATTTGGTGCAGAACCCCGAGTGATACTTTTCACACCTTTGGCATAGCTGCTTCTGATTGTTGTTGTTGTTGCGGTTATTATTGTTTTTGGGATGATTGTTGTAGTTGCTGTTGTTGTTGTTGTTGTTGTTGTTGTTGTTGTTGTTGTTGTTGGGCCATTTGTTGTAGTTGCGATTGATGTTGCGATTGTTGGGATAATTGTTACGATTATTGTTGTAATTGCTGCTGTTGTTGTATTGGTGATTCTTATCACCGTTTTCCTCCCACTTTCTTTTGTCTTGCTTCACATTGGCCTCTTCAGCAGTCTGTTCTTTAATTCTTTCTTCAATCTGGTTCACTAGTTTGTGAGTCATTCTACATGCCTGTTGTATGGAGGCGGGCTCGTGTGAACTTATATCTTCTTGGATTCTTTCCGGTAATCCTTTCACAAACGCGTCGATCTTCTCTTCCTCATCTTCGAATGCTCCCGGACACAATAGGCACAATTCTGTGAATCGTCTTTCGTACGTGGTAATATCAAATCCTCGGGTTCGTAACCCTCTAAGTTCTGTCTTGAGCTTATTGACCTCGGTTCTGGGACGGTATTTCTCGTTCATCAAGTGCTTGAATGCTGACCACGGTAGTGCGTACGCATCATCTTGTCCCACTTGCTCTAGATAGGTATTCCACCATGTTAACGCAGAACCTGTGAAGGTATGCGTAGCGTACTTCACTTTGTCCTCTTCAGTACACTTACTTATGGCAAACACCGATTCGACCTTCTCGGTCCACTGTTTCAATCCGATCGGTCCTTCGGTTCCATCAAATTCCAAAGGTTTGCAGGCAGTGAATTCTTTGTAGGTGCATCCTACACGATTTCATGTACTGCTAGATCCAAGGTTATTGTTGGTATGTAGTGCAGCCTGTACTGCGGCTATGTTTGAAGCTAGAAAAGTACGGAATTCCTCTTCATTCATATTCACGGTGTGTCGAGTAGTCGTTGCCATTTCCTTCAAAATAGTCAAATGGAACAAGTTAATCATACAGAATATTAAGAGTAGTTAATAGTATTTCGTAGCATAATATGAACTCATTTATAAAAGCTTTTTCTTCATATTAGCGTTTTATAAGTTTAAATTCGGGTAGTACCTACCCGTTAAGTTCATACTTAGTAGCTAATATACAATTCAACTACTACAATTCTATATGAAAAACTGATTATAATAATATTTCGCATTCAAACTTTTACACAATATTTTACAAACTTACAATACCGCTTATTTTACATATAGCATGAAATATAGCACACAATAAATTTGATACAAGATGGTTGTGAAGATAATTCTAGCTAGTACACAAGTCGTTCAGCAAAGGCAATAAAGACACGTAATTCATATGTCCAGAAACAAGTCATGCATTCTAATTTTACTAGGATTACTTCCCATCCTTGGTCTTGTGGAACATAACCGTTATGGCCGTTGATAAGACATCGTGTTGTAACATCGTCAAAGGGACGAGGGTTACGTAATGTCCAACAGTCCCGTAACAATCTAAAAACCTCATTTCTTACCCCAATTACCGACTCCGTCACTTGTGGGAACGTTTTGTTTAATAGTTGTAGCCCGATGTTCTTGTTCTCACTTTGGTGAGAAGCGAACATTACTAATCCGTAAGCATAACATGCTTCTTTATGTTGCATGTTAGCCGCTTTTTCTAAATCACGAAGTCCAATATTCGGATATATTGAGTCAAAATAATTTCTTAACCCATTGCGTAAAATAGCATTTGGGTTCCCCACAATATATGCGTCAAAGTAAACACATCGTAACTTATGGATTTCCCAATGTGATATCCCCCATCTTTCGAACGAAAGCCTTTTATAAACCAAGGCATTCTTGGAACGTTCTTCGAATGTCTTACAAACTGATCTCGCCTTAAGTAGTTGTGCCGAAGAATTCTGACCAACTCTAGACAAGATTTCATCAATCATGTCTCCAGGTAAGTCTCTTAAAATATTGGGTTGTCTATCCATTTTGTGTTTTTATACTGTAAAATAGAAAAGAGTTAGATTCAGAAAAAAAAAATACTTATTAATACAAGCAATTTTTACATATATCATAAAGCATAAGCACACTATATTACATATATTACACCACACGAATACAACTATCTTATTCCGACTCGCTTGTTTCTTCTTCTTCGATTTTGGTTCGTTTTGCCAAGTTTCTAGGGATATATGATGTTCCCCTAATACGAGCCATCGTTTTCCACATTGGTTTAGAAAAACCTGGTGGTTTAGAGGTTCCCGGTTCATTGTTACAACTTAAGGACTTCGGGGGTTGACAATACATATAAAGTTCATCGGGGTTGGAATTAGATTTCTCTATTTTTATGCCCTTTCCCTTATTATTTTCTTTTGCCTTTTTAAATTCAGTTGGGGTAATTTCTATAACATCATCAGAATTCTCGTCGGAATCCGATTCATCGGAGAATTGGTAATCCTCCCAATATTTTGCTTCCTTGGCGGAAACACCATTGACCATAATTAACCTTGGTCGGTTGGTTGAGGATTTTCTTTTACTTAACCGTTTTATTATTTCCCCCACCGGTTCTGTTTCTTCATCCGGTTCCGATTCTTCTTCTGGTTCCGATTCTTCTTCCGGTTCCGACTCTTCTTCCGGTTCCTCTTCGGGAACTTGTGAATCAGTCCACGAATATTTCCAATTTACATTTGACTCTTCATTATTATTAGGTGAGTCAATGGGACTTGTTCTAGAGGTAGACATCTATCACATAATATCAAACGCGTTAAGAGATTAATATATCACATAATATTCACATGTTAAAAATATATAGTTTCCAACAAAATTTGTTAAGCAATCATTTTTCAAGTAAACACGGTCGAAGTCCAGACTCACTAATGCATCCTAACAAACTCGATAAGACACACTAATGCAAAATTCTGGTTCTCTAAGACCAACGCTCGGATACCAACAGAAATGTCCCGTTCTTATTGATTAAAAACGTTCCTTATTAATTGATTTCGTTGCGAGGTTTTGACCTCTATATGAGACGTTTTTCAAAGACTGCATTCATTTTAAAACAAACCATAACCTTTATTTCATCAATAAAGGTTTAAAAAGCTTTACGTAGATTATCAAATAATGATAATCTAAAATATCCCGTTTACACACGACCATTACATAATGGTTTACAATACAAATATGTTACAACAAAATAAGTTTCTTGAATGCAGTTTTTACACAATATCATACAAGCATGGACTCCAAATCTCGTCCTTATTTAAGTATGCGACAGCGGAAGCTCTTAATAATCACCTGAGAATAAACATGCTTAAAACGTCAACAAAAATGTTGGTGAGTTATAGGTTTAACCTATATATATATCAAATCATAATAATAGACCACAAGATTTCATATTTCAATACACATCCCATACATAGAGATAAAAATCATTCATATGGTGAACACCTGGTAACCGACATTAACAAGATGCATATATAAGAATATCCACATCATTCCGGGACACCCTTCGGATATGATATAAATTTTGAAGTACTAAAGCATCCAGTACTTTGGATGGGGTTTGTTAGGCCCAATAGATCTATCTTTAGGATTCGCGTCAATTAGGGTGTCTGTTCCCTAATTCTTAGATTACCAGACTTAATAAAAAGGGGCATATTCGATTTCGATAATTCAACCATAGAATGTAGTTTCACGTACTTGTGTCTATTTTGTAAATCATTTATAAAACCTGCATGTATTCTCATCCCAAAAATATTAGATTTTAAAAGTGGGACTATAACTCACTTTCATAGATTTTTACTTCGCCGGGAAGTAAGACTTGGCCACTGGTTGATTCACGAACCTATAACAATATATACATATATATCAAAGTATGTTCAAAATATATTTACAACACTTTTAATATATTTTGATGTTTTAAGTTTATTAAGTCAGCTGTCCTCGTTAGTAACCTACAACTAGTTGTCCACAGTTAGATGTACAGAAATAAATCGATAAATATTATCTTGAATCAATCCACGACCCAGTGTATACGTATCTCAGTATTGATCACAACTCAAACTATATATATTTTGGAATCAACCTCAACCCTGTATAGCTAACTCCAACATTCACATATAGAGTGTCTATGGTTGTTCCGAAATATATATAGATGTGTCGACATGATAGGTCGAAACATTGTATACGTGTCTATGGTATCTCAAGATTACATAATATACAATACAAGTTGATTAAGTTATGGTTGGAATAGATTTGTTACCAATTTTCACGTAGCTAAAATGAGAAAAATTATCCAATCTTGTTTTACCCATAACTTCTTCATTTTAAATCCGTTTTGAGTGAATCAAATTGCTATGGTTTCATATTGAACTCTATTTTATGAATCTAAATAGAAAAAGTATAGGTTTATATTCGGAAAAATAAGTTACGACGTCTAGATGACCATTTTAGAAAACATACTTCCACTTTGAGTTTAACCATAATTTTTGGATATAGTTTCATGTTCATAATAAAAATAATTTTCTCAGAATAACAACTTTTAAATCAAAGTTTATCATAGTTTTTAATTAACTAACCCAAAACAGCCCGCGGTGTTATTACGACGGCGTAAATCCGGTTTTACGGTGTTTTTCGTGTCTCCAGGTTTTAAATCATTAAGTTAGCATATCATATAGATATAGAACATGTGTTTAGTTGATTTTAAAAGTCAAGTTAGAAGGATTAACTTTTGTTTGCGAACAAGTTTAGAATTAACTAAACTATGTTCTAGTGATTACAAGTTTAAACCTTCGAATAAGATAGCTTTATATATATGAATCAAATGATGTTATGAACATCATTACTACCTTAAGTTCCTTGGATAAACCTACTGGAAAAGAGAAAAATGGATCTAGCTTCAACGGATCCTTGGATGACTCAAAGTTCTTGAAGCAGAATCATGACACGAAAACAAGTTCAAGTAAGATCATCACTTGAAATAAGATTGTTATAGTTATAGAAATTGAACCAAAGTTTGAATAAGATTATTACCTTGTATTAGAATGATAACATACTATAAGAAACAAAGATTTCTTGAGGTTGGATGATCACCTTACAAGATTGGAAGTGAGCTAGCAAACTTGAAAGTATTCTTGATTTTATGTAACTAGAACTTGTAGAATATATGAAGAACACTTAGAACTTGAAGATAGAACTTGAGAGAGATCAATTAGATGAAGAAAATTGAAGAATGAAAGTGTTTGTAGGTGTTTTTGGTCGTTGGTGTATGGATTAGATATAAAGGATATGTAATTTTGTTTTCATGTAAATAAGTCATGAATGATTACTCATATTTTTGTAATTTTATGAGATATTTCATGCTAGTTTCCAAATGATGGTTCCCACATGTGTTAGGTGACTCACATGGGCTGCTAAGAGCTGATAATTGGAGTGTATATACCAATAGTACATACATCTAAAAGCTGTGTATTGTACGAGTACGAATACGGGTGCATACGAGTAGAATTGTTGATGAAACTGAACGAGGATGTAATTGTAAGCATTTTTGTTAAGTAGAAGTATTTTGATAAGTGTATTGAAGTCTTTCAAAAGTGTATAAATACATATTAAAACACTACATGTATATACATTTTAACTGAGTCGTTAAGTCATCGTTAGTCGTTACATGTAAGTGTTGTTTTGAAACCTTTAGGTTAACGATCTTGTTAAATGTTGTTAACCTAATGTTTATAATATCAAATGAGATTTTAAATTATTATATTATCATGATATTATCATGTATGAATATCTCTTAATATGATATATATATACATTAAATGTCTTTACAACGATAATCGTTACATATATGTCTCGTTTAAAAAATCATTAAGTTAGTAGTCTTGTTTTTACATATGTAGTTCATTGTTAATATACTTAATGATATGTTTACTTATCATAGTATCATGTTAACTATATATATATCCATATATATGTCATCATATAGTTTTTACAAGTTTTAACGTTCGTGAATCACCGGTTAACTTGGGTGGTCAATTGTCTATATGAAACATATTTCAATTAATCAAGTCTTAACAAATTTGATTGCTTAACACGTTGGAAACATTTAATCATGTAAATATCAATCTCAATTAATATATATAAACATGGAAAAGTTCGGGTCACTACAACGTAGGTGGGTCGAGCTGATAAACGACTACGATTGTGAGATTCGCTATCATACCGGGAAAGCGAATGTAGTGGCCGACGCTCTAAGCAGAAAGGAATGAGAACCCATTCGAGTACGAGCGATGAACATAAAAATTCGCATGAATCTCAACTCACAAATCAAAGAGGCTCAACGAGAAGCTCTTACTAAAGAAAACATAGGAAATGAAATAATGAAGAAGTATGAGAAGCAACTCGTTATACGGGAAGACGAAATTCGATATTTCGCAAACCGTATTTGGGTACCGAAGTTGGGTGGATTAAGGAAGTTGATATTGAATGAGGCGCACAAGACAAGATACTCGATACATCCTGGAGTTGGAAAGATGTACCAAGATCTTAAGACGCATTATTGGTGGCCTAATTTAAAGACAGATGTTGCAACATATGTTGGGGAATGTTTAACATGTTCTAAAGTTAAAGCAGAACACCAGAAGCCGTCAGGGTTACTTCAACAACCAGAAATCCCAGAATGGAAATGGGATGGTATTACCATGGATTTCATCACAAAGTTACCTAAGACTGCCTGGTGTTATGACACCATTTGGGTAATAGTTGATCGTCTCACCAAATCTGCACATTTCTTGCCTATAAAGGAAACGGATAGAATGGATAAACTATTACGACTGTACATAAAGGAAATTGTTTCAAGGCATGGAATACCTATTTCCATTATATCCGATCGTGATAGTAGATTTAAATCAAAGTTCTGGCAATCACTACAGGAGGCCCTAGGAACTCGTTTGGATATGAGTACCGCATATCATCCGCAAACTGACGGGCAGAGTGAAAGAACAATTCAGACTCTTGAAGACATGCTCAGGTCATGTGTGATCGATTTTGGAAACGGATGGGATAAATATCTATCATTAGCAGAATTCTCGTATAATAACAGTTATCATGCGAGCATTAAAGCTGCACCATTTGAAGCATTGTATGGAAGGAAGTGTAGATCCCCTATCTGTTGGAATGAAGTAGGAGATCGACAATTAACTGGTCCCGAGATCATACACGAAACGACTGAGAAGATAGTACAAATCAAGGAGAGATTGAAAACAGCCCGTAGTCGCCAAAAGAGCTACGCCGATGTTCGAAGGAAACCATTAGAGTTTCAGATCGGTGACATGGTTATGTTAAAGGTGTCACCTTGGAAAGGTGTAATACGTTTCGGTAAAAGGGGTAAACTGAACCCAAGGTATGTAGGCCCGTTCAAGATCATCGAACGCATTGGACCGGTAGCTTATCGACTCAAGTTACCGCAACAACTCGCTGAAGTACATAATACATTTCACGTATCAAACCTTAAGAAATTTCTTGCAAAGGAAGATCTCACCATTCCTCTTGAAGAAATCCAAGTCGACGAGAAACTACAATTCATAGAAGAACCAGTCGAAATCATGGACCGTGAAGTTAAACAACTCAAGCAGAGCAACATACCGATCGTTAAGGTTCGTTGGAATGCTCGAAGGGGTCCCGAGTTTACTTGGGAACAAGAGGATCGGATGAAACGAAAGTACCCACATTTGTTTCCCGAAAACATAAAATAGGTACAATTTTAAAATTTCGGGACGAAATTTATTTAACGGGTAGGTACTGTAACGACCCGGATTTTTCCGATCATTTTATACCTATGAGATTAATATTTACATAAATTAAACCTTACCAACATGATAAGTAATCTAAATTGTTGAGATTTATGTTTTTAAAAAGAGTTTTACACAACGTTTGACCGTCCAATTTGACCGATGATATCACGAACTATATAACAAACGATAATTATACGTTTGTGTATATATATGTATTTATATATATTTAACATGATCTTAGAATGGGTTAACATCTCATTGTGTACTAATAACAATAAGTTATAAGTATACTTTGAGACTACTAACTTAAGTTTTCAAAATGATAACTATACGTAACGTTATTTGACATATAACCTATAATACTTATACAAGTATCGTATAAATATGTATTTAATCACTTTTAAAGGGCTTATATACATAAAACAATATAAGTATATTTACAAAAGATAGCTATATTTGAATTCTCGTTCCGTTTCCTCAAAATTTCTACACGTATACCTAGAGTATATGTACTCGTATCATACCCAGGTCCTATACGTATTTACTATTAGTATATACACATCACAATCACTTTATTAGCAGCCATGAGTCAGCTATTTTTTGGATCTTAGCATGCATGATTAATCAATTTGGCATATTACAAGACTTTTGCACAATATTACAAATTTATACATCTTTTCACCACCATTTATACTCCATTCCAATTTCATTTTTACTACACATTTTCTCTAACCAAAAACACAATCTTAGGAACCTTAAGTGTTCTTCACAATCTCAGCAAAAAATCCATGAAGATCTAGCTTCAAAAACAAGCCTTAATCATCATAATAAATTCCTTACAAGAAAACTTCAATAATCCTTCCAAAAATACAAGTTTACTTCCAACCTTTTGATCCAACTCCACCACTCTTTTGGTTCTAGGATTTTTCTCATCTTTTACAGTAACTTTGTCCAAGTAACTTGAGGTAGTAACCTTGTTCATAACCTTATTCGATTCATATTTATATAGCTATCTTATTTTGTGTTGTAAAATTTTAATAACAAGAACATAGTTTGAATGATTTCAAACTTGTTTGCAAACTAAATAGATCCTTCTAACTTAACTTTTAAAACACTTTAATACCTGTAATATATCATAATGATATGCTAACTTAACAAGATATAACTTGGTTTTACAAAGAACATCTTAAAAACTGAATCTACGTCGTCGGAGTGCAACCGGGGGCTGTTTTGGGTTGGATAATTAAAAACCATCTTAAGCTTTGAATTGGGAGTTCATGTTCTGGAAAAATGATATTTCTTATGAATATGTTAACACATAAAAATTTCATGGTTTAACTCAAAGTGTAAGTATTTTTAGAAAAATGATCATTAAATGTTGTTTTTATGATGGAAAATGATCACCTTCATAAGTTTCACCAAAGTTTGACCTATAACCTGTGATTTCGAATACAACCTAAGGTATTTTCAGTTCATATTCTTAAAATTTGACTCGATCCAAGGAAGTGGCAAGTTGAACCAACAAAAACGGAGTTGTAATGAAGAAACTACGACTAAAACAAGATCGGGTATCCGAAGCTAGTTTAGCTACGAAAATATTTGGAGAAAAATTAAATTAATCATATATTTCTAATTAATATGATATTTCATATATATTTACTTATGATTTGATTTTATATATTTCAGGACCACCCGTAAACAACACGAGAAGATTAATCATAAGACCTCATGATTGTACGCAACACGTCATTTGACAACACGGTACTTTATGTACACAACACGTCACTTGACAACATGGTACCATGGGTCGAGATTAATTCTGATCAATACGAATACGATGGGGTCTTTATTTATTTTATTTAAGCAACTAATTGTGGACCACTAACATCGGACTGCTAACTACGGACTAAGAAAATATTAAAAGTATTAAAAGTATATATATATATATATATATATATATATATATATATATATATATATATATATATATATATATATATATATATATATATATATATATATATATATATATATATATGTAACGATTACTTAAAAAGAAAATATGTTGATATATTATATATATGGTTAGGTTCGTGATATCTATCGGAGACCAAGTCGTGATAAATACCTTCAAGGCAAAAGTGAGTATATAGTCCCACTTTTAAACTCTAAATATTTCGGGATGAGAGTACATGCATTTTATGATTTACGTTATGGACACAAGTGATTAAAAATATATATTCTACGTTGAGTTGTACCACTGGCATACTTCCCTGTAACTTGGTAACTACTATTTGCATGAGGTATTGTAAACGCGAATCCTGTTGATAGATCTATCGGGCCTGACAACCCCAACCGGACTGGACGACCAGTATTCAACGGTTGCACAGTACTTCATTTCGGTGACTACACTTGGTACGGTGTAGTAAGATTTCATAATAAAGGGAATATGCGACGTTGATTAAATGTTAAGTATGGTTATCAAGTGCTCAACAACTTAGAATATTTTTATTAGAATGTTTATATATGAAATCTTGTGGTCTATATTTATAACGCTGCCGGCATTAAACCTATATCTCACCAACTTTATGTTGACATTTTAAGCATGTTTATTCTCAGGTGATAACTAAAAGCTTCCGCTGCAACATGTTGAATTTAAGCAAGATCTTGAGTATGCATATTTGTGTCAAAAATAAAACTGCATATCGGAGGATTTGTAATGTAAAATATGTTGGAAGTCGTATTGTTATTATCACATGTAAAGTTTTTAAATCTAAGATTATCGATAAACGATAATCATTATTAAGTTGTTTAAACCTTGTATTTGTAATAAAAGCTATGGTTTGTATTGTAAAAACGAATGCAGTTTTTGAAAAATGTCGCATATAGAGGTCAATACCTCGCGATGAAATCATATGTTATTGTATTCGTCCTTATGGTTAAGGTTGGGTTATGACATATATAATCATATTCGTTTAATGGTTCGTGAATCGTTGGAACTTGGTCGAGGTTGAATGAATGTATGAACATAGTTTAAAATTCTTGAAATTTAACTTAACAAATATTGCTTATCGTGTCAGAAACATATAAAGATTAAAGTTTAAATTTGGTTGGAAATTTCCGGGTTGTCACATTAACCGCCAGTCCAAATTTGTTTTTGTGACTCAATTCGTAACCCACTTATACATATATTTTGATCTATCTGTCTCAGCCCAACATGTAAACCAGTTGGGTCTCGGCCCAAGTATAACCCGAATCGAGTTATGGCGCAATCGAATAAATTCATAACTCTCGGCCCAACAACTTCTTACCCAATATACACAAGCCCAATAGCCAGATTATCAGGACTGCTTTCATAAATAAAAAAAATATGTGCACTTGCCTAGGTTCGAACCTATGACCCTTTGTTTATGCACTAACACCTCTGACCAATACACCATCTCATACTTTTCTGAATTAATTACTACCCCAATCTTTATAACCTAAATATCCTGCTACTACTTTCTCCTTCCTAGTGAAATTAGTCTGTCACCCAAAAGAAAAAAAAAATTATATATATATATATATATATATATATATATATATATATATATATATATATATATATATATATATCACTAATCATCCAATAACCCTAATCATAAACATCACTTGTTTCATCATCATCATACATGAATCATCACTATATCATCACAATCATCATCTTTATGTGCATCATCATCATCATCAAATGATCATCATCGCTATCATCATCAACATCTTCATCATTCTTTGTTTATCTTCTTTTTCATTGCAATCGAACAGAAACAGAGACAAGTGAGTAATAGCAGTAGTAAGTTACGACGATGATGGTGGTGTGTTTGGTTCAAAACCGACACATAATAGCCGCAGCAGTTAACAAGGTTGCAGGTGGATCGTGGTAGTTATGGAGGTTGTAGAAGGTGGTGGCGGTTTGATCATGATAGCAAAGAAAAAAAAATATATAGCAGGTTCGTGGTTTTCGTTTGATGATGATGGTGGGTTTATGGTGGTGCTCACTATGGTTCTTCGGTGGTGGAGATTAAACAGATAAAAAAAATATTGAAAGGGTGATGATGGTTATGGTGAGTTCAAGAATATAAAAGAGAGAGAGATAGATAGATATGGTGGCGAGGTGGTGAATCACAACGGTTTGATCATACAAACAAAGTGTAGCAGCAGCAAATTTTCAGCGATGGTTGTTCTTGATGGTGGTTAACAACATACAAGTTAGTCTATGATGGATGGTGGCGACGGTTTACAAGTAGAGAGGGAGAGAGAGAGAAGAAGTTTAGAGAGAGGTGGTGGTTTACCATGGTGTTGGATGGTGGCCCTCAATTGTGGTGGTGGTGAAGTGAAGTGGTGATGTATTTTTTAACTACTCTGCATCCTAACTATCTATCTATTTCTATCATCTATATGTAGAACATAAACTAGATGTACATACATATACATATTATGAGTATAGTGAATGGTTATTAAAAGTGGAAACACTGTGCCTCATCAATCATTTGAATAATCATGGATATAGATACTATAACTCTACCGACACTTTTCTCCCAAAGATTATATCGTGTCCATCGCTAAACAGTTAACGTATAAAAGTGTTCTTAAAAATCCCAAACTTTTAGATTAAAAATAATTAATTATTTCACTCATTAACTGTTTGAAACCTGATCAAAAAGGTTCAATAATTATTTATTTTCTGTTCCAATTTATATGTACGGAGTACGAATATTTAAACTTAAAAAGGTAAAAATACATTTAACAAATCTAAAATCTTCGTAATCAATTTACAGTCCAACTTTTATCTTAATCTATCATGTACATGTATTATATCTATATTAAAACTAACGAAACGTCAACCGAGTGTCACTGACGTTTACTAATTAGGCTCGAAATCAATTATTTTTAATATATTCTCTTTCTATATATTAATAGTTTTAAAATAGCAAAGTTAATTACTAAAACCAATATATTATATATTTTTAAACAAAATGATTTAATATAACTTTATATATATACAAGTAATATTAATATACATATTTATATATATCTATATATTCTATAGTTTCCATTAATCGCATTTTATTTTATTTATTTTATAATATAAATCCTAATAATCATATTATATAGTATTCTAAATTATATTTCAATTTATAAATACCTATTTAAATATATATGTTATCTATTTACAAAAAGTTGTTCGTGAATCGTTGTGAATGGTCGAAAGTCAAACGAATATATGAAACAGTTCAAAATATTTGTGACTCAACATTACAGACTTTGCTTACCGTGTCGAAATCATATAAGATTAAGCTTAAATTTGGTCGAAAATTCCTGGGTCATCACATCTGAAAAGTTTTGGTTACATCAATGATGAAGTGTAAAATCAAATATATACTTGATTTATTAGGAATTGGAATTTGTTGAATTGAGACAGAGATTGTAGTTAACGCTGGTTAACTTGCGGCCGAAGGACGTACATTATTGCATATTTGTAATATGAATTAACCGATTAGTTAAGATTCATACACAATAGCTTAGCACGGAAAGATTTATTTTTATTTCAAAAAATATATATATATATATATATATATATAAAATATACATATAATTTCTTCAGAAGGAATGAGTTAATTCTTCATAACTCGTTGATACAATATACGCGTTATTGATTCGTAATGATGTCCACAATGATTCTTGAACTAACGGAGTTTGTGATGTTATAGGTGTTGTTGATTCTGATGTTGACTGTACTGACGATGCTGGTGACGTTGACGGTACTGTTGATGCTGTTGGTAAAATAAGTTTAACTTGTTAATCTCACACCATTTTTTTTCTTCAGGGTTTCTACTCTTCCTTCTATCATTTTGGTTCGCTTGACTGATTTATGGTTAGGGCTAGATTAGATAATCTCTAAGACTTTAGAGATTATATAATCACCGCGGAATGTTTCTCCAATGAAGTTATGAATTAATATTCCGTTAGTTATTGTTGTTGGTACTCCTTGGTATCTATGGTGCGTATGACGTTGATGCTCGTGGGATAGATTGTGAAGTTGAGGTTTACGACGTGGTTGTGGTTGGAGGTGGTAATGGTACTGTTGGCGTTGATGATAGTAGTACTGGTTATGCTGCTGGTGTTGCTACTGGTGTTTGTAATCTCTGCACCACATTCTCCAAAGCTACTACCCGAGCGCGAAGCTCGTTGACTTCTTCTATTACACCGGGGTGGTTGTCAGTTCGGACAAGTGGATAAATAAAATCTAGAATTTGATGTAGTATATAATCGTGACGAGATACTCTGGAAATGAGAGTGAAAATGGTATTTCTGACAGGTTCGCCGGTACGTGCTTCAGGTTTTTCGTCAAGAGGGCAATGAGGTGGATGAAAGGGATCACCTTCTTCTTGTCTCCAATGATTGAGGAGGCTACGAAACAATCCCCAATTCATCCAGAATAGATGATGGCTGATTAGTTGATCCATTCCGGGCACACTGCTTTCGGAGCTGGAGTGGGATTCCATTTCGGAATCCGAGTGACTTGAACTAATGACGAATTCCATTTCGTACGATTGAATAAAGGATTTTTCGATATGAAATGAGTTTCCGGCTATCGGATGGTATTCTAATTACATAGAATATCCATATATATAGAACAAAAGATTTCGTAGTTTACGGAGGAATTTACGGAATATGTCAGGAAAAGTTTACAGTAATAGATACGATAAGATATGATTTAGCAGATATGCTAAGATATAAATTTTGTCTATACACTATTCATGCAATCAATGCAGCAAGACGTGTCTTGACTTAAGAATGATAAGCAGATAATTTTCTAAGGATGATAAGTAGATGATTTCCGACACAAAATGATAAGCAAAACTTTTGACATGCAGACATGGTCGAAGTCCAGACTCACTAATGTATCCTAACGACTTATCAGTTAGACACACTAATGCAGACCTGGTTCGCTAAAACCACCGCTCTGATACCACATGTAAAGACCCGTCCTAATCCATAAGAATGAATACAATAACATCTGATTACATCGCGAAGTATTTGACCTCTATATGATACATTTTACAAGCATTGCATTTGTTTTAAAAGACAAACTTTCATTACTTCGAAAGTTGACAGGCATGCATACTATTTTATAACATCTATCTATAAATGATCTAATCTGTCATTTAGTTAATCATAATCTTTACTGAACTCAACGACTTGAATGCAACATCTTTTGAAATATGCCATGAATGATTCCAAGTAATATCTTTAAAATGAGCTAATGCACAGCAGAAGATTTCTTTGATACCTGAGAATAAACATGCTTTAAAGTGTCAACCCAAAGGTTGGTGAGTTCATTAGTTTATCATAATCATTCATTTTCATCATTTTAATAGACCACAAGAATTTCATTTCCAGTTCTCATAAGTATACGTCCCATGCATAGAGACAAAAATCATTCATATGGATTGAACACCTGGTAACCGACATTAACTAGATGAATATAAGAATATCCCCTATTATTCCGGAAAATCCTTCGGACATGATAAAACAACATCGAAGTACTAAAGCATCCGGTACTTTGGATGGTGTTCGTTAGGCCCAATAGATCTATCTTTAGGATTCACGTCAATTAGGTGTGCACTAATTCTCAAAATTAGTGATGTTCCCTAATTCTTAGGCTACCAAGCAAAAAGGGGCATATTCGGCTTCGATCATTCAACCATATAATGTAGTTTCGATTACTTGTGTCTATTTCGTAAAACATTTATAAAAATTGCGCATGTATTCTCAGCCCAAAAATATAAAGGATAAAAAGGCAAATGAAACTCACCTATTGTATTTCGTAGTAAAAATACATATAACGTCATTGAACAAGTGCAAGGTTGGCCTCGGGTTCACGAACCTAAATTAATTATATATATATATATATATATATATATATATATATATATATATATATATATATATATATATATATATATATATATATATATATATATATATATATATATATATATATATATATATATATATATATATATATGTGTGTGTGTGTGTGTGTGTGTGTGTGTGTGTGTGTGTTTTGGTCAATATTTGTCTAATAAATTAGGTCAAGTCATAGTGTACCACAATCCTAATGCTCGAGACTAAAATGCAAAAGTCAACAAAAGTTAATTTGACTTAGAATGATTTCCAAAATTTATACATGATTATTATATAGTTTAAATATCATCGTTTTATATTTTTAAAATATTTATTAGAGTAAGTAATATAATTCATTTATTAATAAATAAAACTTTACATAAAAAAATATACTTATATATATCATAAGTAATAAAATTTATAAAGTTCATTTAATATCATAAAGATAATATGATAAGTATTATTAAAGTAATTTTATTACACGTAGTAAAATATGATTGTATCACATATTTATTTGATAAAATAATATCTATAATAATAATAAGTAAAAGTTGTATTATTTTTTAATAATTATTATTATTATTCTATTAATAAAATATCAATATCTTATAATATTTTAATTTCTTCATGATACTCATACTCATTATTTCCTAATCATTTCGTTTAATAGCTTTTAATCGTCTTTTATATTGTGTTCATAATACTAATAATAATAGTACTAAAAAGAATTAGGTGTTACTAATATTATTTTTAATTACAATAATACTAATAATGATAATTACTATGATATTATTAATAATACTACTAACTATTTTAATGATAATAATAATAATAACAATAACAATAACCATTTCTAAATAGTGATATATATATTAATAATGATAATAATAATAATAATAATAATAGTAGTAATAATAATAATAATAATAATAATAATAATAATAATAATAATAATAATAATAATAATAATAATAATTTGATAAAAACTAGAACGACGATAGTAACGACCATAATAATAATCATTTTTAATAATAATATCAAAAATTCAATTGACTATAACTTCTAATCCGTTCATCGAAACCATTCGACATCTAAAGGAAAAGTTCTTAATTTTTCATTAGCTTTCCAACGACATGCATATCTTATACCTTATCTCAACCGCAGGAGTAACTAATGCGTGATTCAACATAACCTAACTAAGGGCAATATCAAAAGTACAAGCATGCATAATCCTAAATACTCGAGCACTAGTCAGGGATACACTATTAATATGTAAAAAATTATTTACGAGTACTCACGTATCAATATTGAGATTCAATATTGCAGGAAAGGTACGTAGACGCAACGGAGACGATAAACACTAAATTGACCTCATTAACATACCCATGAACCATACCCATCATCTCCATAGCTATAACCCATAATTTCCTTAGCCCTATCCCGCTCCCAAAACGTGTTTTGAAATAGCTCGCGCGTACCCCTTGTCGTAGTATTTTATGTATAATACTAATAATAATAATATTAATATTAATAATCTTGATATTAATAGTAATAATAATAATAATATAAATAATAATATATCTATAAGGAGTACTAGATATATGAAGATGAATGTATGTGTTCTTAAAACTCAAATTACATCTTCATTTATAGAATATTAACAACTCTTGCACTTCATGCGTTACAGCACATATACACCTATTTAAGCCACCGACGATAACATATATAATCATATATATATATATATATATATATATATATATATATATATATATATATATATATATATATATATATATATATATATATATATATATATATATATATATATATATATATATATATATATATATATATATATATATTTAATATATAATACATTTAATCTTTAGAATTAATTGAATATTATATTATATTTACGTGCGTAGTAAAAATGTAATTTTTACTAAAATGACTCTCACGTTGTCATTCGACTCATGTACCACTTTCGGTTTTTCGAGCGCTCTTTCGTACGTTTAGAAAACTAGCCTTTTACGTTACGCGACGTGTACCTTTAATAATAATTTGACTTATTTATCATAAATTTACTTTATGAAAATATATCTTATAAAATTTGAGCGTCGTGGTCATTTGCTTCTATAAATCAGTGACTCGTTGTTTATCAAAATATTTTATTTTAAATTAGGACGTTTTATGATTAAGTTATATATATTTTTATTTTCATTTCGGAATATAATTTTGAACTATTTACTTAATATAGTTTTTCAAAACTAATGTCATTCAAAACTTATATATTTAGAAATCTTTTAAATGTTAAGAATTACTATTTCGTAACATTTGGATTTTTAAAGTTTAAAATTGATATAGTTCATTTATATATAATCGTTCATAAAACATTTTAATAACCAAATTATTTTATATTCAAAAATCATTTTAATTTCATTGATAACTATTAGAATATATTTTGAAACAAATACGTTTATATAAAGTATTATACGTCTAATACTTTGTTAATGTTTTCAAGTTATAATATATACACATATACATATATAATCATGTTCGTTCATATAATGGTTCGTGAATCATTGGAATTTGGTCGAGGTTAAATGAGTGTATGAACACAGTTTAAAATTCTTGAGATTCAACTTACAAACTTTGCTTATCGTATCGGGAATATATAAAGATTAAAGTTTAAATTTGGTTGGAAATTTCCGGGTTGTCACAGTACCTACCCGTTAAAGAAATTTCGTCCCGAAATTTGAGTGGAAAGGTCGTGAATGATAATAAGTATGTTTTCATGATGCATACGGGCTGAAAATTAGAGTTTTATCATCAGCGAATAATTTGAATAAACAATCCATTTATATGAAGAGTACGAATGAAGCTAACATAGAAGAATGAAATGAGTAAGTGTAGATTCATCTTATCATTTGAAGTAGATATGATTGATTCCCAGATTTCAAGGGATTTGAAGAAAATCTTCGTAATAAGATTTGATTCTCCGGTAACCAAGAGAATTAGGATCTGCTTTAAATGCGATCGTCCATTATAATTGTTCTGTCAGAGATTTTCTTATAAATTCACCTCCTTCGTTTCCTTACAAGTCACACCTTCTATTGATGCATTTTATGCAAGTCCCTAGACATCTACCCACATCCATTGCAGGTACAACAGTTTACAGGCCACCATGATCGCTCGTTATTATCCTATCCGCGTTTGTATGTGGTTATAGGAACTGCAGGAACGAGATTTGGATGCTTAACTATGTTAGACTAGGTCAGACGTACGAGTGAAGCCTCACTCGTACGGCTGACAGGCTCATACGCACGGTTGATGCTGAGCTAAGTCACAATTACAACCTAAATGAGAAGATACGAGTGAGTGATCACCCGTACGACTGATGAAGCCAATTTGTACGTGTGATGGATGAATCGTACGGGTGAGTCAACAGTAGAGGTATATAAAGTCTTATGTTCTTCATTTTAGGTTAAGCCTCTCATTTGTTACACACACTCAGATCTGGTGAGCTCCTCCGATTCTCTCTCAACCCAAATCACCCAGGTGGTGAATAATAGCTTTAGGTGTTGATCTAATCACACTTGATTTAGTTGTGGTTATACTAAATTAATCCCAAAAAGTTTAACCTATTCACTAGAGGGTTTGATTCACTTATTCCGTCATTGTGTGAGTTAAATATGTTGATTTCTAAGTTCCTAGTCATGTTTCATCACCTTCTATTTTTTTTTCCTCAACTCATATTTTAAAGTATTCATCAATATGCTCCATCCAGTTCTGATTCTCGATATACTTCTAACTTTCATATCGGTCATTCTTCTTTTTCAACTACCGCCGGAAGAATCTATTTACTTCTACTATACTCTTGGGTTTATAGTGTTTCTAGTTCTCCCGTGTCTTTATATTGCTATATGCATCGATATATATGGTTTATAATTTCTGGTTTGTCGTTGGGCTTTATATCTTCCCTTATATTTCAAAGTCTCTGCTTCTGTCTTCTATAATCATTGTCATCCACAGTTAATGCTCTCTTTTATTTGCTGCAATTTATACCTCAATTTCTATTTCGGAGTTTTGTCCTTTCGTTTCTTCTTCTTGCGATTAACCACCGCTTATAATGGTCCAGAATTCGTAGATATGAATTTCGGAATGAACATTGTTAATGTTCTAGGAAGGAAATTGTGATGGCACGATCTTGACTTGTCAAATTACCAGAATACCTTGGAAAAGGGGGAATCATCAGGAAATATTTTCTTGATATTTTAGAGGTTAAATAGAATACAAGAATCGTATAACATGGCACATGATGATGTTATGATCTGTGAATCATCACGTTCCATTTAGAAACTCACCATGACTTACTGTAATATAATCACGTTGATCAAGTGTCATTATATTATATTAACTCATGCTTCAGCTCCTAACACTACTTCAAAAATATTTCTATTTTAAACTCGAATGTTTCAGAATTTAGAAACTAAAATAGTTTCTTTTATGATGTAATACAGATAGCGCGAAGAGATAAATGATTTCAGATAAGAATAATTATGAAAATATCTTCAGAAATATGGAGGATATTTATAATGAAAGATACGATGATATTTTAGAATTTCTAATATCAGAGGATGATGAAGAATATTGTCCGCAGGGGTTTAGAGTCAGGAGCAAGGTATTCGTTAATGACTTCAGCAGGTACTGAATCATTTGGATCCTTTGAAGTCAGGTTCAGTCTTTGTGATTTGTCCACAGCCTCCTTCATACTTTGCTCAATCCGTTTTCCAGTTCCAAAACTTCTCTTTTTCTGTGCTTTGCCAGCACACTTCTTCATTATCATCCAGCTTTTACCATTTAAAGTCGTTTATAGTTTTTGCTTCTTCATCAGCATTTTTCCATTTTCGGAGAACCAATTCGTAGTTCGGAGTGTTTTTCAGAAACTTCACATTCAAATTAAGTTCAGAAGATAGACGTTATATATACACATATAACTGTTGGCGTAGACATGCTGCGAGATTTCAAAATACTGATTACTAATTCTTAATGATTCGTATGGCAATTTTCGTTACAAGATGCGAATGAGTAAATGATGGGGTTTCAATGAACAATTAAAATGACTTTTTGGAGAGGCTAAAGTCAAAGGGTAATGAAGTTGTTAGTACATCTACTAATAATGTGGTGGAATGTAAAAGGTTCCCTGGTAACGATGGTGTATATCTCAAGGTTATAATAAGGTTAGCCAGACTGAAAAGTCGAAGTTGACTTGCTGGAGCTGTGACAAAACTGGCTACTTTGAAAAGGAGTCGCAAAGTTATTTTTGCTAATAAATGCCAAAGAATCTGACGCGGATACGTTGTTTAAACTTTTACTTTGGTTTCAAGAGTTTTTCGGGTACATAACTGTGGGTAACTTGTGGTTGGATCATCATCTCGATTGCTCATCATTCGAAGTGTCTTCAGAAATTTTAAGGGTTTGAACACAGATTGTAATTGTTAACATACATTTGATGTTTTAACACAGTTTTGAAGTCAAAATATAGCTTTGAAAGATGTAGGAATCTAAAAGTGATGGTACCAGTTATATGTCGAATTTAATCTGAGGTTTCAAAATCAGAATATATAATTGAGTTTGAATGAGTATGGTTGTTTTGATTTCTATGAAAGAATGTATATTATTGTGAAAGTAGGAAGTATAGTTGATAATTTGCTTAATCTGATTCGAAGAATGTAACATATTAATTGTGAATATATATATATATATATATATATATATATATATATATATATATATATATATATATATATATATATATATATATATATATATATATATATATATATATATATATATCTCGGGTATTACCTACCTGTTAAAAAAAATTTCACAATTAATATTTTGTACATAAGAATTTTTATTACAGTCTTTATGAAAATATGTATGTATATATTCTCCTCAGATGTAACATAAATTTTAATGAGTTAATACTAAATTAAACTCATTCGATTTACGGTTGGAACTAGAATTGAATAATCCCTTGAAGGCTTTAGAGATTACATAAGTATTTCTTCAATAGTATTGAAATTATGAATCAATACTTTGTTATTTGTTGAGATGTGATGTTGGTTTTCGTTAAATTCTTATGAACTTCGCAAAGTACGAATGATGTTATCTGAAAAGTTTCGGTTACATCAATGATGAAGTGTAAAATCAAATATATACTAGATTTATTAGGAATTGGAATTTGTTGAATTGAGACAGAGATTGTAGTTAACGCTGGTTAAGTTGCGGCCGAAGGACTTACATTATTGCATATTTGTAATATGAATTAACCGATTAGTTAAGATTCATACACAATAGCTTAGCACGGAAAGATTTATTTTTATTTCAATATATATATATATATATATATATATATATATATATATATATATATATATATATATATATATATATATATATATATATATATAAAATATACATATAATTTCTTCAGAAGGAATGAGTTAATTCTTCATAACTCGTTGATACAATATACGCGTTATTGATTCGTAATGATGTCCACAGTGATTCTTGAACTGACGGAGTTTGTGATGTTATAGGTGTTGTTGATTCTGATGTTGACTGTACTGACGATGCTGGTGACATTGACGGTACTGTTGATGCTGTTGGTAAAATAAGTTTAACTTGTTAATCTCACACCATTTTTTTTTCAGGGTTTCTACTCTTCCTTCTATCATTTTGGTTCGCTTGACTGATTTATGGTTAGGGCTAGATTAGATAATCTCTAAGACTTTAGAGATTATATAATCGCCGCGGAATGTTTCTCCAATGAAGTTATGAATTAATATTTCGTCAGTTATTGTTGTTGGTACTCCTTGGTATCTATGGTGCGTATGACGTTGATGCTCGTGGGACAGATTGTGAAGTTGAGGTTTACGACGCGGTTGTGGTTGGAGGTGGTAATGGTACTGTTGGTGTTGATGATAGTAGTACGGGTTATGCTACTGGTGTTGCTGCTGCTGCTGGTGTTTGTAATCTCTGCACCACATTCTCCAAAGCTACTACCCGAGCGCGAAGCTCGTTGACTTCTTCTATTACACCGGGGTGGTTGTCGGTTCGAACGAGCGGATAAATAAAATCTAAAATTTGATGTAGTATATAATCGTGACGAGATACTCTGGAAATGAGAGAGAAAATGGTATTTCGGACGGGTTCGCCGGTAAGTGCTTCAGGTTCTTCGTCAAGAGGGCAATGAGGTAGATGAAAGGGATCACCTTCTTCTTGTCTCCAATGATCGAGGAGGCTACGAACCCATCCCCAATTCATCCAGAATAGATGATGGCTGATTGGTTGATCCATTCCGGTCACACTGCTTTCGGAGCTGGAGTGGGATTCCATTTCGAAATCTGAGTGACTTGAACTAATGACGAATTCCATTTCGTACGATTGAATAAAGGATTTTTCGATATGAAATGAGTTTCCAGCTATCGGATGGTATTCTAATTACATAGAATATCCATATATATAGAACAAAAGATTTCGTAGTTTACGGAGGAATTTACGGAATATGTCAGGCAAAGTTTACAGTAATAGATACGATAAGATATGATTTAGCAGATACGCTAAGATATGAATTTTGTCTGTACACTATTCATGCAATCAATGCAGCAAGACGTGTCTAGACTTAAGAATGATAAGCAGGTAATTTTCTACGGATGATAAGTAGATGATTTCCGACACAAAATGATAAGCAAAACTTTTGACATGCAGACATGGTCGAAGTCCAGACTCACTAATGCATCCTAACGACTTATCAGTTAGACACACTAATGCAGACCTGGTTCGGTAAGACCACCGCTCTGATACCACATGTAAAGACCCGTCCTAATCTATAAGAACGAATACAATAACATCTGATTACATTGCGAAGTATTTGACATCTATATGATACATTTTACAAGCATTGCATTTGTTTTAAAAGACAAACTTTCATTACTTCGAAAGTTGACAGGCATGCATACTATTTTATAACATCTATCTATAAATGATCTAATCTGTCATTTACTTAATCATAATCTTTACTGAACTCAACGACTTGAATGCAACATCTTTTGAAATATTCCATGAAAGATTCCAAGTAATATCTTTAAAATGAGCTAATGCACAGCGGAAGATTTCTTTGATACCTGAGAATAAACATGCTTTGAAGTGTTAACTAAAAGGTTGGTGAGTTCATTAGTTTATCATAATCATTCATTTTCATCATTTTAATAGACCACAAGAATTTCATTTCCAGTTCTCATAAGTATACGTCCCATGCATAGAGACAAAAATCATTCATATGGATTGAACACCTGGTAACCGAAATTAACTAGATGAATATAAGAATATCCCCTATCATTCCGAAAAATCCTTCGGACATGATAAAACAACATCGAAGTACTAAAGCATCCGATACTTTGGATGGGGTTCGTTAGGCCCAATAGATCAATCTTTAGGATTCGCGTCAATTAGGCGTGCACTAATTCTCAAAAATACATATAACTTCATTGAACAAGTGCAAGGTTGGCCTCGGATTCACGAACCTAAATTAATTATATATATATATATATATATATATATATATATATATATATATATATATATATATATATATATATATATATATATATATATATATATATGTATGTGTGTGTGTGTGTGTGTGTGTGTGTGTGTGTGTGTGTGTGTGTGTGTGTGTGTGTGTGTGTGTGTGTGTGTTGGTCAATATTTGTCTAACAAATTAGGTCAAGTCATAGTGTACCAAAATCCTAATGCTCGAGACTAAAATGCAAAAGTCAATTTGACTTAGAATGATTTCCAAAATTTATACATGATTATTATATAGTTTAAATATCGTCGTTTTATATTTTTAAATATTTTTAAAAGATTTATTAGAGTAAATAATATAATTCATTTATTAATAAATAAAACTTTATATAAAAAAATATACTTATATATATCATAAGTAATAAAATTTATAAAGTTCATTTAATATCATAAAGATAATATGATAGGTATTATTAAAGTAATTTTATTACACGTAGTAAAATATGTTTGTATCACATATTTATTTGATAAAATAATATCTATAATAATAATAAGTAAAATTATATTATTTTATAATAATTATTATTATTATTCTATTAATACAATATTAATATCTTATAATATTTTAATTTCTTCATGATACTCATACTCATTATTTCCTAATCGTTTCGTTTAATAGCTTTTAATCGTCTTTTATATTGTGTTCATAATACTAATAATAATAGTACTAAAAAGAATTAGGTGTTACTAATATTAGTTTTAATTACAATAATACTAATAATGATAATTACTATGATATTATTAATAATACTACTAACTATTTTAATGATAATAATAATAATAACAATAACCATTTTTAAATAGTGATATATATATTAATAATGATAATAATAATAATAATAATAATAATAATAATAATAATAATAATAATAATAATAATAATAATAATAATAATAAAAATAATAATAATAATAATAATAATAATAATAATAATAATAATAATAATAATAATAATAATAATAATAATTTGATAAAAACTAGAACGACGATAGTAACAACGATAATAATAATCATTTTTAATAATAATATCAAAAATTCAATTGACTATAACTTCTAATCCGTTCATCGAAACCATTCGACATCTAAAGGAAAAGTTCTTAATTTTTCACTAGCTTTCCAACGACATGCATATCTTATACCTTATCTCAACCGCAGGTGTAACTAATTCGTGATTTAACATAACCTAACTAAGGGCAATATCAAAAGTAAAAGTATGCATAATCCTAAATACTCGAGCACTAGTCAGGGATACACTATTAATATGTAAAATTTTATTTACGAGTACTCACGTATCAATATTGAGATTCAATATTGCAGGAAAGGTACGTAGACGCAACGGAGACGATAAACACTAAATTGACCTCATGAGCTTACCCATGAACCATACCCATCATCTCCATAGCTATAACCCATAATTTCCTTAGCCCTATCCCGCTCCCAAAACGTGTTTTGAAATAGCTCGCGCGTACCCCTTGTCGTAGTATTTTATGTATAATACTAATAATAATAATATTAATATTAATAATCTTGATATTAATAATAATAATAATAATAATAATAATAATAATATATCTATAAGGAGTACTAGATATAAGAAGATGAATGTATGTGTTCTTAAAACTCGAATTACGTCTTCATTTATAGAATATTAACAACTCTTGCACTTCATGAGTTACAGCACATATACACCTATTTAAGCCACCGACGATAACATATATAATCATATATATATATATATATATATATATATATATATATATATATATATATATATATATATATATATATATATATATATCTTTAGAATTAATTGAATATTATATTATATTTACGTGCGTAGTAAAAATGTAATTTTTACTAAAATGACTCTTATGTTGTCACTCGACTCATGTACCACTTTCGGTTTTTCGAGCGCTCTTTCGTACGTTTAGAAAACTAGCCTTTTACGTTACGCGACGTGTACCTTTAATAATAATTTGACTTATTTATCATAAATTTACTTTATGAAAATATATCTTATAAAATTTGAGCGTCGTGGTCTTTTGCTTCTATAAATCGGTGACTCGTTGTTTATCAAAATATATTATTTTAAATCAGGACGTTTTATGATTAAGTTATATATATTTTTATTTTCATTTCAGAATATAAATTTGAACTATTTACTTAATATAGTTTTTTAAAACTAATGTCATTCAAAACTTATATATTTAGAAATCTTTTAAATGTTAAGAATTACTATTTCATAACATTTGGATTTTTAAAGTTTAAAATTGATATAGTTCATTTATATATAATCGTTCATAAAACATTTTAATAACCAAATTATTTTATATTCAAAAATCATTTTAATTTCATTGATAACTATTAGAATATATTTTGAAACAAATACGTTTATATAAAGTATTATACGTCTAATACTTTGTTAATATTTTCAAGTTATAATATATACACATATACATATATAATCATGTTCGTTCATATAATGGTTCGTGAATCATTGGAATTTGGTCGAGGTTAAATGAGTGTATGAACACAGTTTAAAATTTTTGAGATTCAACTTACAAACTTTGCTTATCGTGTCGGGAATATATAAAGATTAAAGTTTAAATTTGGTTGGAAATTTCCGAGTTGTCACAGTTACTAGATGTTTATCATATGAATGATTTTTATGCAGATTGCATGTTAATGAAAGATGAAATCATGTGGTCTATTATTACAATTTGATAAATATATAGGTTAAACCTATAACTCACCAACATTTTTGTTGACGTTTAAAGCATGTTTATTATCAGGTGATTATTAAGAGCTTCTGCTGTTGCATGCTAAATAAAGACAGGATTGGAGTCTGCATGCTTGTATAATATTGTTTAAAAATTGCATTCGAAGACTTAAGTTGTTGTGTAATATTATTGTAAACCATTATGTAATGGTCGTGTGAAAACGCTATATTTTAGATTATCAATATTTGATAATCTTTGGAATGTTTTTAAACCTTTATCGATAAAATAAAGGTTATGGTTTGTTTTAAAAATCGAATGCAGTCTTTGAAAAACGTCTCATATAGAGGTCAAAACCTCGCAACGAAATCAATTAATATGAAATGTTTATAATCGATATGAACGGGACATTTCATAAATTTGGGGGTTTTGGGTACGATTCAAGTAAGTAAACCCAAATTGGTGACTTAGGGTTTTGATTGATGAAATTGTAAGTTTGGGTCTTGCATGTGTTGATTTAAACCTTAGAACATTTGTGTACTAGTGATTTTGGTGTTGTGTTGACTTGATTTTTGGGTAAAAACCCTAATTTAGGTCAAAATGGGTTTTGTGTTGAAATGGGTCAAGTGTTCTTGATTTTTGGTGTCAAATGATGATTTTGAGACACAATCACTAGTTGTTAGTGATTGTAGGTGTTTTGGGTGTAAATTGACAAGTCAAAGAGAGTTAAACCTAATTTGGTCAATTAGGAGTTAAACTTCTGTGTTAAGTGTTACAATGGTGATTATGGGTCAAATTTGGTAATGACACTTATTTTGGATTAAATAGATGTTAAACACTTTTATTAAGTGTTAAATAACGTTTTTGAATGAAAGTAATCGTGAGAAGTGATTTTGGGTTAAAATGGTATTTTAACATATGTCAAACGTGGTCAAGTGCAATATGGGTCAATATTGCACATGTTGTTGTTTTGGTGTGAATGGCGTTTGAAATGGTCACTACCTAAGTAGTAACCTAGTGTCGGGACCTAGGTTGGTCTAATTGGTGTCAGGTATAATTTGAGTTAAATTGTACTTTGTAGAGTGGGTTTGAATTACCACCCGAAGTGGTAATTGGCTTGTGTCCATTAGGTGATTAAATGGGCGGGTTTTGGCGAGCAAGGTGTGATCCCTCGGCTAAGGGATGATTGTGTCGGATTCTCTTTTAGAGAATGTATGTTTATGTGTATATTGTGCCTATGTGCGTTATAGGTAACTACTTGCTCGGATATGAGGACGGAGATCATAATACACGACTTGTGTGGGCATTCCAAGGTGAGTGGAATAATTATGCATGTATGTATATGGTATATTTATTTGCGTGCTATGGTATGAACCACGGAGCCGGTAGTGCCATAGCATGTGCGAGTGTGCTATGATGTGAACCACGGAGCTGGTAGCACTATGGTACGTGTGTTGTAGTGTGAACCACGGAGCCGGTAGTACTATAGCACGAGTTGTTGAGGTGTGAACCACGGAGCCGATAGTGCCTCAACGAGAGTATGACTCGATTTGTGATGTGAACCACGGAGCCGGTAGCATCATGACAATGCGTATGGTGTGAACCACAGAGCCGGTAGCACCATGACGCACGTGTGGTTAACCATATGGTTGGTGTTGTGTGTTAGTGTAGCATATTGTATTGTTCCGATTATATGCTATTGATTATGCTAGTTGTGGTATTGGAGGTTAATTTAGCTTCGTACTTGTGATGGTATGCTAATTATATTGCTAGCAAGTATGCGGTATTTGTGTAAGTGTTTGCAAGTAAGTAGAATATATATGTATGTGTATAATTATTGCATTCACTAAGCTTTATGCTTACCCCTCTCGTTGTTTACCTTTTTATAGGTATCGTTGATGCGAAGTTACCTAGTTGCTAGATTAGGGTTGGTAGACGTTGCTTAAGCTTGGAGGATTAGCTTTTGGATATTCGGACGCGGATTGGGGGATTTGGTAGTCTCCGGAATTATGCTCTTGGTATCGGGTTGGGTTGTTGAGTATTTACCCGTAATTTGTATGATTGGTTCATTATTACAAATACTTTTGTAATGTGTCATTTGTGTACCAAGGGTCATTATAAATTGTTAAACGTATCATTACGATATTATGTTTTTAGTTAAAACAGTATATCATGTACGTTTTAATGGGACCTAACTTATAAAAAAAAATGTGCCTCGTTTTTGGTAAACGGATTTGGGGTCGTTACATAAACATATCACGTAAATATTTTATTAATATCTCTATTCTTCTGTGATACCAGCAGTTTGCTAATTTAATCATGCTATTACCTTACCTTTATGCTTAGAACATTAGTTAGGTTCATTCGAAACTTCATACCTACAAATCCGAGACATCCTACTTGCTTTACTTACGATCGAAAAGAGAAAACAAAAGCATGAAGCTTCAAAACATAAATAGGAGTATAAATAATAGCATACATGAAAGATCACAAACCGTGGATGTCAATAATTATGGAAAGGCAGAGGCAAGGAAGGATTATGAAAACCACCACCCGAAGAGCGTTGTAGAAGTAAAAATATTCTTCCGGTGGAAGATAGAAAAGAAGAATGACGGTATATATGGTCAATATAATAGCAAGGATCAATACACGGTTGTGCATATTAACAGATCTTTTGGAAGTATGAATTGAGGAGGAAAGTATAGGAGTGGTGAAAATAATGGAACGGGAGAGGTAAATTTATAGTGAATTATCAAAACAGAGCAATCGAGGCAGATTACCGCATTTAATTAAAGAGGATCATAATTTTCTTAATTACCGAAGAATCAAATTTTATATAGATTACGAAGATTTTCTTTAAATTTCTTGAAATCCGAAAATCAACCGTGACTACGTCAAAAGTTAAGGCGAACATTTATTTTCATCATTTCACTCTTTTATGATAGTTTCACTCGTACTCTTCACGTAATCGAATCGTGTTATCCATATTACTCAATGGTGATAAAACTCTATTTTTCAACTCATATTCTTCATGAAAATATTCTGGTTGTCAATCATGACGATCTCAGTCAAATTTCGGGACGAAATTTCTTTAACGGGTAGGTACAGTCAAGACCCGGAAAATTTCGACTTATTTTAAAGTTAAATCTTCATATGAATTAATATTTTCGACACGATAAGCAAAGTCTGTTAAGTTGAGTCTCAAAATTTTGAACTGTTTCCATAAATCCATTTAACCTTTGACTATTTTCGACGTTTCACGAACAAATATTTGTAAATAGATATGTATATATAAATAATTATATATAAACAATTATATATAATAAATTTAAATATATTAATAAATTATTCTATGATTTAGTTATTATGAAAAATAACATAAGATATAAATAAAACTATTATTAGAAACATATTTATATAAATATAATGAATTTTGAATTTAATTGTTAATTGATATGAACACACGTTATCATTCGATTATGATTTAGATAAGTTTAATTCAAACTTGTGAGAATATATAAAAATTAACGATGATCCGTTAATACATTATGTAAATTTTAGATAGGATAAAAATATTTTTTACTTTCTTAGATTGAAATTTATTACTCCGTACATATTAATTGAAAATAAAAACAAATAATAGATGAACCTTTTTGATCAGGTTTTAAACAGTAAATGACCGAAATTAATAAATGTATTTAATTTAAAAATATGGAATTTTTTTGAATAATTTTACTGTTTATCAACGGGGCACGATATACTCTCCGTGAAAACTATTGGTAGAACACAAACAACTAAGTTTCACTGATTTTAATCGGGTTACTGTTCTTTTTTTGACTTCTCCACAAAACAATTCAGGTAGGGGTGTGTGTGTGTGTGTGTGCGTGTGTGTGTGTATATATATATATATATATATATATATATATATATATATATATATATACGATATTCATATATATACATCTCCTTCCCCTTGATAATTTTCATACACCACCGCTGCCGAGAACTACCACCCTCGCCACCACCTCACTTCCATCACAACCGCCACCATTGATCACCACTACCAACCACCATTACCATCGTGAACAATGAAGCAAACCACCTCCATCACAACACTATCACCACCAAGACAATCACCATACACCACCTTTAATCACCAACTTCTTTCAGCCGCCACCCTCGACTTCCACCACCAACCAACCAACCGCCACCATGTACGACTGCTGCTGCAACAAACTGTTTTTGTTTACTTCCATTTCTATCTGAAAGCCCAAGAACAAAACCTGCTGTTAATTAACCGTCTTCTGTTTCTGCTTTCCCGTCCGAAGAAAAACCACTGCAAAACACCATCTTCACACCACCATACACCGCCATTAACACCTGAAACTCGTCGTACTACTGTAGCTGCAATAGCTATTTCTATTTTCAATACAGTTAAAGATGGTGACGATGAACGTTATGTAGAATGGAGATGATGATCTTGATTGTGAAGTAGGATGATGGTGTGTGATCGTGATGATGATGATTATGAATGATGATGACGCATGAAATGAAGATACCTAAGGAAGATGATGAATAGTGTATAATGGAGATGGTGGACTGTGATGAATGGTTGACGTTGATGATGATGAGAGTGATGTACGAAGAAGGTGATGCGTATGATGATGATAAGAGATGGTGACAAGATGATTATGTGATGACAACGAATGATGTTGAATGATGATAATGACGATCGGTTATGCTGTTGATGATGTTAACGAAGATTAATGATGGTTGCTATGATGATGATGGCGATCGATTACAGTGATGACATGATAAAAATGATGATTATGGTAAGGATGTGATGATGATGATGGATAATATTGTTATGATGATGATGATGATGAGAAGCATGATGATGAGTATGATGGTGATAATGATACATGATGGTATAATTTTTATTAACATTATTATTATTATTATTATTATTATTATTATTATTATTATTATTATTATTATTATTATTATTATTATTATTATTATTATTATTATACTAATACTAATATTATTATTATAATTATTATTATTATTATCATTAATATGATTATTAAGATTATTATTACTATTATTATTATTATTATTATTATTAATATTAAGATTATTATTAATATTATCATTAAGATTATTAGTATTATCTATATTATTGAAATTATCATTTTATTATCATTATTATTATTAACATTATTATTAAGATTATTATAAATATTATGATTTTTATAATTATTATCATTAATATTATTATTATTATCATTAACATTATTATCACTATAATTATTATTAAAATTATTAATATTAATACTATTATCATTATTTTTATGATTATTATTACTTTTATTAAAATATTTTAACAAATATACTAACATTAATGATTTACCTTTTAAATTAGTATTAATTAATTATTTCAAATATTGAAAATAAATATATTTAAGTTATTTATTAATATAACATATAAATTAAAAATACATATAAATAAAGTATTATTAGAAATTAATATAAGACTTTTATAAATATAATAATATATAAACTTGTTTAATTATTATTATATGTTTTAATATATATATATATATAACTGATATAGGTTCGTGAATCCGAGGCCAACCCTGCATTGTTCAGTTCTGTCGTACGCATATTTTTCTACAAAATATCGTATCGTGAGTTTATTTGCTCCCTTTTATTTAAATGCTTTTGTAATATATATTTTTGGGCTGAGAATACATGCGCTGCTTTTATAAATGTTTTACGAGATAGACACAAGTACTGAAAAACCTTCCACAACTGAGTTTTTATACCGGATATCCCTGTTCATTTTAGCTTGGTAACCTAAGAATTAGTGAACCGACCATTAATTGACGCAAATCCTAAAGATAGATCTATGGGCATTAACATGCCCCAGTCAAAAAATTTGAATTGCTTTAGTACTTAGAGGTTTATTTAGTATACAGACGGAATTCCTGTATGTTTAGGGATATTCTATATGCATCTTTGTTAAGGTTGGTTACCAGGAAATGTTATTGTGAGAAGGATTTTATACAGATGGGTATTCATGAATTGTTTTGTACACAATATACGTGTGCGGTTAAACATTTGAAATCTTGTGGTCTATTAAAATTATTTGAAAACATTGTTTATGATAAACCTATGAATTCACCAACCTTTTGGTTGACACTTTTAAGAATGTTTATTCTCATGTACTAAAGAAATCTTCCGCTGTGTATTTGCTCATTTTAAAGATATTACATGGAGTCGTTCATGGCATATTTCAAAAGACGTTACATTCAAAACTATCATCGAGTATCATATTTGGGAATCATCACAGTTGTTATGTTGTAAAATGTTATTTAAGATGATTGTCTATACGTAGAAGTCATCAGTTGTCAAAATTATGTTGTAAAATGTTATTTAAGATGATTGTCTATACGTAGAAGTCATCAGTTGTCAAAAACCTTGGATTTAGATACGATGTGTCTTTTAAAAGAATGCAATGTTTGTAAAATGTATCATATAGATGTCAGTGTGGCAACCCGGAAATTTCTGACCAAATTTAAACTTAAATCTTATATGAGTTCGACACGATAAGCAAAGTTGAATTTCAAAAATGTTGAACTGTGTTTATGTATTCATTTAACCTCGACTAAACTTCGACGATTCACGAACAATTGTGTGTAAACAAATACATATATATATATATATATATATATATAATATATATATATATATATATATATATATATATATATATATGTGTGTGTGTATGTGTGTGTGTATGTGTGTGTATGTATATATATATATATATATATATATATATATATATATATATATATATATATATATATATATATATATATATATATATATATATATATATATATATATGAAAGTATATAATAATTAGTAATATTAAAAGTATAATTAAAACTTTGGAATCAAATATGTAAATAAAATACAAAATAATTATGATGTAATTTAAAATGAATCTATATTTAAATATATTTGATTTTTATGTATATATGAATATTATAATATATGTATAATGTATAAATAATCAATTATATATTATATAATTAGTAACTTTGATATAATTGATAAATTGTGATATTATTATATTAAATGTAATTAGAAATTAAAAATATAATATTAATATTGAAACCAATATTAGTTATATTATTATTTTCAATGTATAATATATATATATATATATATATATATATATATATATATATATATATATATATATATACGAAAGTTGATACGTTGAAATGATTATAGTATTATACTAATTTTATTGTTATCATTATTAATATCTGTATTATTATATATAGTAGTAAAATTTATAATCTAGTTATTATTATGATTTTTAATAGTATATTTACTAAAAACTACCATTTTCATTTATAATTTTGTTATCATTATTTTATTACTCTTAACATTATTCTTATTATTATTTGTATTATTTTGATGTTAGTATTATTAACCTTATTATTACTTTTAGTATTATTATGTACATTGATATTATTAATTATTTTTATCATTTATTATTCCTAATACTATTATTATTAGTATTTTATTATTAATAAATATTCCGTATTATTATTAATATATTTAATAAATTATTAATATCAATTGTATAAGAATTATAAAATCCGATGAATGGATCTGATATATATCACGGTCTGTTATATATATTTTTTTCTCTTCTCTCGTTTCCTTCTATGTATGACAAACCATCGATTTGCAAGTTGTCACTACAAAACAACTTATGATCAAATCCTGTTTCCAATCTGATTATTAATCGAATCTCATCACAGTACGATGACAAAAGCTGTTAGGAGTCGTAATATGTTTTCTATTATTTTATTTATTTATTTATTAATTTTCTCTGATTTGATTTTCTATGTCGATTGTCCTTTGCTATAAAAAGAGTGAATTACTCTGTTATGAGGGAATCATTCAATTCACCATCATCCTTATCAATTACAATCAAACGTTTTTATCTAATAATTTACAACAGAAAAATAAACACAGCTCGCACCCCTGTTTTGTGTTCATTTTATCAAAACCTTGAATTTGTATCAATCTTCAAAATCTATAATTGCTGTTGTGTTAGGAATCTTCTACTTAAACTATCTTTGAAGTTTCAAATCCCAATTCTTTATAATGAATTCGAATTTTGGAGTCAAACATTAGAAATCAAAAAGTCAACTATCCGGTTCATCAAGAAATTAGATTTCTGTTGGTTGTTTCTGAATAAATTAAGGATTCATAAGGTTTCTAGAAAGGATTTCAAACCTTTTTCATTCAAGAATCGTAGTCTAAAACTTTCTAAAATCACGAGATTGATTTTGAGTTCTTGAAGAACTTAATTGAGCTGTTATAGCTCTTTATTTTTTTTTCATGTCAATCTCTAAACGTTTCTGATTATATATAAATTCTAAGACTACTTTAATTTTATATTCAATTGTTATATTTAAGGATTTCAGTCGATTGAATTATTGAAGATGAAGATACAATTAAATCAAAAATAATAACGGGTTATATTTTTCTCGCGTACCAGTTGTTTCAGATTTTAATTATTTTTGTTTGTTAATTAAAACCTCGATGATAAGCTGTTTCTGTGTCAAAACTAAATCAATCTGTACTTATGTATTTGTGTTTTGAGTATTGGATAATACTCTGATCGACTTGATGAAGATGAAGGAATAGAATCAGAAAGGAACGGTGTATATATATATATATATATATATATATATATATATATATATATATATATATATATATATTTGGTATAAGATTAATCAGAAAAACAGTTCCAGTGTATTGGTTAGAGTTTGATGTTGGTGAGCGAGAGGTCTCGGGTTCGAGCCCGGGTATGGGCTGTTTTCATTTTTTTTTTACTTCATCCCTTTGAGGTAGTTTTTCTAATAATTCTATTATTATTACCACTAGTTAATATTATGATTAAAATTATTATTGTTATGCTTATTATTGTTATTGTTATTATCAAGTATTAGTATTTTTAGTATTATTATTACTAAGTATTAGAAATATTATGATTATTATTATTATCATCATTATTATTATTATTATTATTATTATTATTATTATTATTATTAGTATTATAATTATTAAGATTATTATTATTACAAATATAAGTATTATGATAGGAATCCATTTATTATTATTATAGATACAAATATGAAATTCATTATTATTAATGTTATTACCAATATCATTTAAAATATAACTTTATCATTTTACTACTAGTATAACTATTATTATTATTAATATGATTAGGATTATTATTATTATTATTATTATTATTATTATTATTATTATTATTATTATTATTATTATTATTATTATTATTATTATTATTATTATCATTAATATGAAAATAATAAAATTTATTATTAGTTTCTTCTTTATTATTAGTATTAGTATCATTTTAAATTATTAGTATTATTATTAATATTATCAACAAAAATATTATTGATATTATCAATATAAGTATTAGCATGATTATCATTAATAGTATTGTTATTATTAAAAACTATTATTATTATTATTATTATTATTATTATTATCATTTTTACCAAAATTATTATTTTGATATCATTAAAACTATTATTATTATTATTATCAAGTATTATCTATATCATTATTATTAAAATAATATTGATTAAGAAAATAAAAGTTTTTAAATGACGTTGTTAAGATTATAAGTATTAAAATAAAGATTATAAAATATACTTAAATTACATAATTTAACTATATTAATAATTCTATATATAAAATGAAAATATATAAATAATTAATAAAACTTATAAATTATTAAATATAACAAGTACATCACTAATAATAGTATATAAATTTATTCGATTACAATTATATGTGTTAATATATATACAAATGATATAGGTTCGTGAATCCAAGGCCAACCCTGCATTGTTCAGTATCGTCGTATGCATATTTTTACTACAAAATATCGTATCGTGAGTTCATTTGTTTCCCTTTTACTCTTTACATTTTTGGGACTGAGAATACATGCGCTGTTTTTATAACTGTTTCCTAAATGCTTTTGAGATATATTTTTGAACTGAGAATACATGAACTGCTTTTATAAATGATTGACGAAATAGATACAAATATTAAAAACTACATTCTATGATAGAATTATTTGGATTCAGAGGTTCGATTTAGTAGTTAACGGAGAGATGATTTTGCATTGCGTACGCATTAGCTCCCATTTTAACTACCATCGGCTGGATGATTTTGCATTGCACGCATGCACTAGCCCCCGATGTATTGTATTGTATTATAGTCGACTTTGTAGTTGGTAATGGAGGGATGATTTTGCATTGCGTACGCATTAGCCCCCGTTTCAGCTACCCTCGGAGGGATGATTTTGCATTGCGTACGCATTAGCCCCCGTTGTAAGAATTATATTGTATTAACTACCACGGTGAGATGATTTTGTCATTGCACTACGCATTAGCTACCGTTGGTGAGTTGTTTGAAAGGTTCCGGTGTTCTTCATATGAATAATTTTACAGCAGGAATAGACCTGCACAGATTGTTTTCTAATTATGAGTATCTTGTAGTCTATTATATTATTGAAAATGATTGATTATGAAAAATTAATGAACTCAACAGCCTTTTGGTTGACACTTGAAAGCATGTTTATTCTCAGGTATTAAAGAAATCTTCCGCTGTGCATTAGCTCATTTTAAGGATATTACTTGGAGTCATTCATGACATATTTCAAAAGATGTTGCATTCGAGTCATTGAGTTCAACAAGACTATTGTTAAGTCATTTATAGATTGGATATACTATGAAATGGTATGCATACCTGTCAACTTTCGATGAAATGAAAGTTTGCCTTTTAAAAACGAATGCAATGTTTGTAAAAATGCATCATATAGAGGTCAAGTACCTCGCGATATAATCAACTGTAATGTAATCCTCCATATGGATTTGGACTGGGCGTTAAAGTTGGTATCAGAGCGGTGGTCTTAGCGAACCAGGTCTTGCATTAGTGTGTCTAACTGATAGTTGTTTAGATGCATTAGTGGGTCTGGACTTCGACCGTGTCTGCATGTCAAAAGTTTTGCTTATCATTTAGTGTCGAAAATTATTTGCTTATCATCCTTAAAGTCTAGACATGTCTTACTGCCTCTATTGCATAGACAGTGTATAGATAAGTTCATATCTTAGCGTATCTGTTATTGTTACATTTGCCTGACAGCTTCCGTAGATTCCTCCGTAACTTATGGGATTTTAGTATTATATATGCATATGTAAATTATGTATTGCCGGGTACTAATCTACATCCTATAATCTATTTCTTATCGAAAATCCTTTACTCAATCGTACAAAATGGAACTTGTCACTAGTTCAAGTTCTTCGGAACCCGACAGCTATTCCGACATGGGTGTTCACCTAAGCTCCGGAATCAGCGTCACCAGAATGAATCAACCAATCAGCCATCCCCAATTCATCTGATGAGTTCGTAGTCTACTTAATCAATGGATACAAGAAGAAGCGATCCCTTTCATCCACCATATTGTTCACGGGGCGAAGAACCTGAAGCATTCACCGGCGAACCAATCCGAAACACCATTTTCACTCTCATTTCCCGAATATCTCACTACGATTATATTCTATCTAAAATTCTAAACCTTATTCGTCCGCTCGTTCCAACCGATAATCATCCCGGAATAATAGAAGAAGTCAACGAATTTCGCGCTCGGGTAGTGACTTTGGAGAATATGGTGCAAAATTTACCAGCTTCAGCAATATCACCAGCACCAACATCAATACCAATACCACCAACAACCCAAGTTTAACATCACACACCTCAACATCTCATTATGTACCTCGAGCATAATCATCAATCTGCGAATCGTTCTACATCATTTATCTTCGTTCGACATGGCGATTATGTAATCTCTAATATTTTAGAGATTATATATTCTTGTTCTAACGGTAAATCAAATGAGTTTAATATCATATTGACTCATTAAATCCATGATTACATCTGAAGAAAATATATATGTGTATATATTTTCATAAAGATTGTAATTAAAAATTCTTTCGTACAAACTGTTAATGGTGAAAATATTTTAACGGGTAGGTAATACCCGAGGAATATTTAGATTTCACATTAACAAGTACACTGTACATTCTTTCAAATCTAATTCAACAGTCATTTACTATCCTATTTACAACCACCGATATACGTATCAGTTCACTGCAGAATAACCCTTTTCATTCAATTTCATATTTGGATTTTGATCTATCAGAATCCAACAAGTGGCATAATGAAGAAAACAATTGACAAAAATAAAATTTGTTAGAAACAAACAAATTAACTATGAGAAATTCTGTTAAGAATCCACGCTAACAAAGTCCTTGCTAACTGTTCCTAGCTAACTGTTAATTCCTTATTACATTTATTTATCGCAATTTAATTATCACAATTTATTTATCGCAATTTAAATTCTCGCAATTTTATTTATCGTCATTTAATTTTAGTTATTTATTTTACGCACGTTAAATATCGGGACACGTATACAAGGTTTTGACATATCATATCGACGCATCTATATATATTATTTGGAATAACCATAGACACTCTATATGCAGTAATGCTTGAGTTAGCTATACAGGGTTGAGGTTGATTCTATAATATTATATATACTTTGAGTTGTGATCGAGTCTGAGACATGTATATAACGGGTCACGACACGTATTAATTAATTCGAATGTTATATATTAAACTATATATGAATTGTTGAACTACAAATTGTGGACTGCTAACTGTGGACTGTCAACATTGGACAATTAAAATGAATTAAAATATTGATTATAACATATGAAACTAAATAATTCTTCAAGTTTGCCACTTGATTTCATCTTAAACCTCATTTTTATCTTGACGATTACAATCTGTGTTCAAACCTTTCATAATTCTTGAAAACACCTCAATCGGGAGGATGAACCAACCACACTTCATCTACGGAAAAAAAGATTGATGTATATAGTTATGCAACTGAAAACACTCGGAACCTGAGTAAAGGTTTAACACATATCTGTGCTCGCTCATTTAGCATTGTTATTACCGAAAATAACATTTCAATTCTTTTCCAAATTAGCCAATTTTGTCACAGCTCCAGCAAATCAACTTCAATTTTTCATTCGAATAAACATTATTATAAATATTACCCCTTCATCATCATTACTGGAGAACCGTTTATATCCCACCACATTAGCAGTAAACTTACCAGCAACTTCATACTCATTGATTTAAGTCTCTCCAAAAAACTCTTATAATTGTTCATTAAAACCCTATCATATACTCATCCGTATCATGTAACGAGAATTGCCCTACCAAATTCTGGGAATCAGCAATCGGTATTTTGAATCTTGCAGCTTTCCTACATCAATAGTTATATGTATACATATAACATCTATCCCTTAGAATTATGATCTTCCATTCTAAAATTCTGAAAAAGCAACCAGTCTGCGAACCAATACTCGGAATGTTGAAAAAGCTGAATGAAGCAGCAAAAACTGTAAACGACCATAACAGCCAAAAGTTTGATAATAAAGAATAGTATATTTGCAAAGCTCAGAAAAATTAAAACTGGAAAACGGATTGAGCACACCAGGAAGGAGGTTGTGAACAAATCACAAAGACTAAACCTGCCTTTAAAAGAATCCAAATGATTCAGCATCCGCTGAAGTCATTAACGAATACCTTGCTCCTGACTTTAAACCCTTGCGGACAATATTCTTCATCATCTTCTGATATTAAAAATTCTAAGATATCATCGTATCTTTCATTATAAATATCCTCGATATTTCTGAAGATAGTTTCATAACTATTCTTATCTGAAATCATTTATCTCTTAACAGTATCAGTGTTACATCAGTAGGGAAACTATTTTAGTTTCTAAACTCTGAAAAATCCGAACTTAAAATATGAATGTTATTGAAGTAGTGTTGGGAACTAAAGCATAAGTTAGTATAATATAATGACACTTGATCAATGTGATTATATTACAGTAAGTCATGCTGAGTTTCTAATGTAAGTGATGATTCACAGATCATAACGTCATCATGTGCCATGTTACACGATTCTTACATTCAATCTAATCTCTAAACATATCAAGAACATATTATATTGATAGCTCTATTTTTTCCCTTGAATTCAGGAAATCAACCACGACTACGTCACCAGTTAAGACGAACCTGCATTTATTCATTTCACTCTTTTGCAATAATTTTATTTGTACTCTTCACATAATCGAGTTGTTTTATCTATATTATTCAATGATGATAAAACTCTAAATTCTAGCTCACATGGGTCATGAAAACATTCTTATTGTTAGCCATGACGTCCACGGTCAAATTTCGGGATGAAATTTATTTAACGGGTAGGTACTGTGACAACCCGGAAATTTTCGACCAAATTTAAACTTAAATCTTATATGAGTTCGACACGATAAGCAAGGTTGAATTTCAAAAATGTTGAACTGTGTTTATGTATTCATTTAACCTCGACCAAACTTTGACGATTCACGAACAATTGTGTGTAAACAAATATATATATATATATATATATATATATATATATATATATATATATATATATATATATATATATATATATATATATATATATATATATATATGTGTGTGTGTGTGTGTGTGTGTATGTGTGTGTGTGTATGTGTGTGTGTGTATGTGTGTGTGTGTATGAAAGTATATAATAATTAGAAATATTAAAAGTATAATTAAAACTTTGGAATCAAATATGTAAATAAAATACAAAATAATTATGATGTAATTTAAAATGAATCTATATTTAAATATATTTGATTTTTATGTATATATGAATATTATAATATATGTATAGTGTATAAATACTCAATTATAAATTATATAATTAGTAACTATGATATAATTGATAAATTGTGATATTATTATAATAAATGTAATTAGAAATTAAAAATATAATTGTTACACTACAAATAGTTTTATTACTTTCATTATTATTATTAATATCAATATTATTAATATTGAAACCAGTATTAGTTATATTATTATTTTCAATGTATAATATATATATATATATATATATATATATATATATATATATAATACGAAAGTTGATACGTTGAAATGATTATAGTATTATACTAATTTTATTGTTATCATTATTAATATCAGTATTATTATATATAGTGGTAAAATTTATAATCTAGTTATTATTATGATTTTTAATAGTATATTTACTAAAAATTACCATTTTCATTTATAATTTTGTTATCATTATTTTATTACTCTTAATATTATTCTTATTATTATTTGTATTATTTTGATGTTATTATTATTAACCTTATTATTACTTTTAGTATTATTATGTACATTGATAATATTAATTATTTTTATCATTTATTATTCCTAATACTATTATTATTAGTATTTTATTATTAATAAATATTCATTATTATTAATATTAATATATTTAATAAATTATTAATATCAATTGTATAAGAATTATAAAATCTGATGAATGGATCTGATATATATCACTGTCTGTTATATATTTTTTTTCCTCTTCTCTCGTTTCCTTCTATGTATGACAAACCATCGATTTGCAAGTTGTCACTACAAAACAACTTACGATCAAATCCTATTTCCAATCTGATTATTAATCGAATCTCATCAAAGTACGATGACAAAAGCTGTTAGGAGTCGTAATCTGTTTTCTATTATTTTATTTATTTATTTATTTTCTCTGATTTGATTCTCTATGTCGATTGTCCTTCGCTATAAAACGAGTGAATTACTCTGTTATGAGGGAATCATTCAATTCACCATCATCCTTATCAATTACAATCAAACATTTTTATCTAATAATTTACAACAGAAAAATAAACCCAGCTCGCACCCCTGTTTTGTGTTCATTTTATCAAAACCTTGAATTTGTATCAATCTTCAAAATCTATAATTGATGTTGTGTTAGGAATCTTCTACTTAAACTATCTGTGAAGTTTCAAATCCCAATTCTTTTTAATGAATTCAAATTTTGGAGTCAAACATTAGAAATCAAAAAGTCAACCATCCGGTTCATCAAGAAATTCGATTTCTGTTGGTTGTTTCTGAATAAATTAAGGATTCATAAGGTTTCTAGAAAGGATTTCAAACCTTTTTCATTCAAGAATCGTAGTCTATAACTTTCTAAAATCACGAGATTGATTTTGAGTTCTTGAAGAACTTAATTGAGTTGTTACAGCTCTTTATTTTTTTTTCATGTCAATCTCTGAACGTTTCTGATTATATATAAATTCAAAGACTACTTTAATTTTGTATTCAATTGTTATATTTAAGGATTTCAGTCAATTAAATTGTTGAAGATGAAGATGGAATTAAACCAAAAATAATAACGGGTTATATTTTTCTCGCATACCAGTTGTTTCATATTTTAATTATTTTTGTTTGTTAATTAAAACCTCGATGATAAGATGCTTCTGTGTCGAAACTAAATCAATCTGTACTTATGTATTTGTGTTTTGAGTATTGGATAATACTCTGATCGACTTGATGAAGATGAAGGAATAGAATCAGAAAGGAACGGTATATATATATATATATATATATATATATATATATATATATATATATATATATATATATATATATATATATATATTGGTATATGATTAATCAGAAAAACAGTTCCGGTGTATTGGTTAGAGTTTGATGTTGGTGAGCGAGAGGTCTCGGGTTCGAGCCCGGGAATGGGCTATTTTCATTTTTTTTTCGACTTCATCCCTTTGAGGTAGTTTTTCTAATAATTCTATTATTATTACCACTAGTTAATATTATGATTAAAATTATTATTGTTATGCTTATTATTGTTATTGTTATTATTATTATCAAGTATTAGTATTGTTAGTATTATTATTACTAAGTATTAGAAATATTATGATTATTATTATTATCATCATTATTATTATTATTGTTATTATTATTAGTATTATAATTATTAAGATTATTATTATTACAAATATAAGTATTATGATAGGAATCCATTTATTATTATTATAGATACAAATATGAAATTCATTATTATTAATGTTATTACCAATATCATTTAAAATATAACTTTATAATTTTACTACTAGTATAACTATTATTATTATTAATATGATTAGGATTATTATTATTATTATTATTATTATTATTATTATTATTATTATTATTATTATTATTATTATTATTATTATTATTATTATTATTATTATTATTATTATTATTATCATTTATATGAAAATAATAAAATTTATTATTAATTTCTTCTTTAATATTAGTATTAGTATCATTTTAAATTATTAGTATTATTATTAATATTATCAACAAAAATATTATTGATATTATAATTATAAGTATTAGTATGATTATCATTAATAGTATTGTTATTATTAAAAACTATTATTATTATTATTATTATCATTTTTACAAAAATTATTATTTTGATATCATTAAAACTATTATTATTATTATTATTATTATTATTAACAAGTATTATCTATATCATTATTATTAAAATAATATTGATTATGAAAATAAAAGTTTTTAAATGACGTTGTTAAGATTATAAGTATTAAAATAAAGATTATAAAATATACTTAAATTACATAACTTAACTATATTAATAATTCTATATATAAAATGAAAATATATAAATAATTAATAAAACTTATAAATTATTAAATATAACAAGTACATCACTAATAATAGTATATAAATTTATTTGATTACAATTATGTGTGTTAATATATATACAAATGATATACGTTCGCGAATCCGAGGCCAACCCTGCATTGTTCAGTATCGTCGTATGCATATTTTTACTACAAAATATAGTATCGTGAGTTCATTTGTTTCCCTTTTACTCTTTACATTTTTAGGACTGAGAATACATGCGCTGTTTTTATAACTGTTTCCTAAATGCTTTTGAGATATATTTTTGAACTGAGAATACATGAACTGCTTTTATAAATGATTGACGAAATAGACACAAATATTCAATACTACATTCTATGATAGAATTATTTGGATTCAGAGGTTCGATTTAGTAGTTAACGGATAGATGATTTTACATTGCGTATGCATTAGCTCCCGTTTTTACTACCATCTGCGGGATGATTTTGCATTGCACGCACGCACTAGCCCCCGATGTATTGTATTGTATTATAGTCGACTTTGTAGTTGGTAATGGAGGGATGATTTTGTATTGCGTACGCATTAGCCCCCGTTTCAGCTACCCTCAGAGGGATGATTTTGCATTGCGTACGCATTAGCCCCCGTTGTAAGAATTATATTGTATTAACTACCACCGTGAGATATTTTTTCATTGCACTACGCATTAGCTACCATTGGTGAGTTGTTTAAAAGGTTCCGGTGTTCTTCATATGAATGTTTTTACAGCAGGAATAGACCTGCACAGATTGTTTTCTAATTATGAATATCTTGTGGTCTATTATATTATTGAAAATGATTGATTATGAAAAACTAATGAACTCACCAGCCTTTTGGTTGACACTTGAAAGCATGTTTATTCTCAGGTATTAAAGAAATCTTCCGCTGTGCATTAGCTCATTTTAAGGATATTACTTGGAGTCATTCATGACATATTTCAAAAGACGTTGTATTCGAGTCGTTGAGTTCAACAAGACTATTGTTAAGTCATTTAGAGTTTGGATATATTATGAAATGGTATGTATACCTGTCAACTTTCGATGAAATAAAAGTTTGCCTTTTAAAAACGAATGCAATGTTTGTAAAAATGTATCATATAGAGGTCAAGTACCTCGCGATGTAATCAACTGTAATGTAATCGTCCATATGGATTTGGACGGGGCGTTAAAGTCAGTACCTCGCAATGGGACCATATGTTGATGTATTCATCCATATGGATTACGACGGGTCGTTACAGTTTGTATCAGAGCATTGGTCTAAGCGAACCAGATTTTGCATTAGTGTGTCTAACTGGTCTTTGTTAGGATGCATTAGTGAGTCTGGACTTTGACCGTGTCTGAATATTAAAAATTTTGTTTATCATTCCTTGTCGGAAATTACCTGTTTATCATTCTTAGTCTAGATACGTCTTACTGTATTTATTACATAGATAGTGTATAGACAAATTCATATCTTAGCATATCTATTTCAGTAAACTTTACCTGACATCTTCCGAAAATTCCTCCGTAATTTATGGGATTTTGGTATTATATATACATAGAAGGATTAACTTTGTTTACAAACAAGTTTAGAATTAACTAAACTATGCTCTAGTGATTACAAGTTATATACTCCGAATAAGATAGATATATGAATATGAATCGAACAAGATTATGAACAAGATTACTACCTCAAATCAAATAGATAAGGTTGCTGGAAAAATATGGAATTGATCTTGAGCTTGATGATGTTCTTGAAAGATTGGAAATTTTTGAAGTAGAATCATGGAATGAAACAAGGTTCAAGTAAGATTACTACTTGAATTAAGATAGTTATGTTTATAGAAATTGAATCAAAGCTTGAATATGATTATTACCTTGATTTAGAATGAAAACCTACTGAGATTAACAAAGGTTTCTTGATCTTGGATGATTACTTAGAATGGATTAGAAAGCTTGGAAGTAATCTTGCAAGTTTGAATGATTTCTTGAAGTGTTCTTGAATGATTCTTCCTATGATGATTATAGTTTGGATTTTTGATCTAGATTGATGTAGATTACTTATCGTTACTGAGTTCTTGAGTAGATGTTTAAGAAGAATGATGTAGATGAATAAAAACTTGAAAGGAAATTGAAATGAAGTGTTAAATGTATGTGTATATGTCGTGATATATGTATAGATATATAAGAATATGTAACTTGTTTTCTTGCTAAATAATTGACACTAGATGTTAAATGATGGTTCCCAGATGTTTCTTAATCATTTAGGGCTGGTAAGGAGCAGAATTTTATTAGTATATACCAACAGTAAATACGTCTAGAAGCTGCATATAATACGGGTAAAAATACCGTATGAATACGAGTAGAATTTTTGAGAAAATTGAATGGGAATACGATTATAGCTATCTTTGTTAAGTATAAGTATTTTGATATATGTATTTAATTCTTTCAAAAGTGTATTAATATATCTTGATACGATACATATATATACATTTTAACTTAGGAGTTACTACATCGTTAAACGTTACATATATATATATATATTCTTTCGGAACCTTTAAGTAAGTAGTCTCATTTTATGTATATAATTCATTGTTAATATACTCAATGAGATACTTAAATATCATTTTATCAAGTTATATATATATATATATATATATATATATATATATATATATATATATATATATATATATATATATATATATATATATATATATATATATGTATATATATATATATATATCCACATATATACCAATATATAATTTACTACAAGTTATGACGTTCGTGAATCGTCGGACAAACTGGGTGGTCAAACATTTATATAAAACTCGTTTCAAATATTCAAGTCTTAGCAAGTTTGATTGCTTAACATGTTGGAAACATTTATGTATGTAAATATTAATCTCATATATATATTTACGAAAAAATCTGGATCGTTACAGATCGAGCAACATAAACCATCGAAAACCATCACAACTGCCACCTCCTAACACAAACCCACTTCCTGTTTCTTGCTCGAGAACCACCTTACCACCACCCTCATCACTCCATCGTTGAACACCCCTCTTGTTCGAAACCTATAACCAAATACCTTTCTTGTTTGAGACCATCACCATCGATTACCAACATCACACAAACCACCATCAAACCCATCATTATCACATCATCGAATGCTATGGTTGCTGCTTCCTGCTTCAATCAAACCAAAGACCAAGAACACCACCCTTAGTCCTTAATTATTATTGTTTCTGCTGTTCGAAAACAACAAACCATAAACCATCACCTTCGGACTGTTATGGCAACCAAGAACCCGCAAAACCCTACTACAAATATGTCGCTACTGCTACTGTCCAGTTGCTACTGTTTCAGCTACATTTTCTACCACTTCTACTGTTTACCTGCTGCTGCTGTCGCTGTGAACACACCACCATAAACTGCCGCCAACCTCCACTGTTTACTGCTGCAGCTGCAT